>NC_048285.1:33424257-33467828 GCF_009762535.1 Notolabrus celidotus | reverse complement strand
GAAAGAAAGAAAGAAGAAAGAAAGAAAGAAAGAAAGAGAAGTTGTTGTTTTTAAGGGTGGGTTTCAGTTTTTAGACACTGTTTCTTTAAATCAGATAGAAATCTTCCTCCTCAAACTCCATGCACACAATGAAACAGCTCCTTTAGAGCAGAGCTGTCTTCTCCTAAAGAACATGACTGAATATTAGTATATCCAGCTTGTCGTGGATTTTTTATAGTCTTATATATATATATGTAAGAATGTCGGAGGGGAGTCTTTGCCCCAGGCGGAGGAGTTCAAGTATCTCGGGGTCTTGTTCACGAGTGAGGGGAAAAGGGAGCGGGAGATTGACAGACGGATCGGGGCGGCGTCTGCAGTGATGCGGGCGCTGTACCGGTCTGTCGTGGTGAAGAGAGAGCTGAACCAGAAGGCAAGGCTCTCAATTTACCGGTCAATCTACGTTCCGACCCTCACCGATGGTCACGAGCTGTGGGTAGTGACCGAAAGAAGAAGATCGCGAATACAAGCGGCCAAAATGAGCTTTCTCTGCAGGGTGTCTGGGCTCAGCCTTAGAGAGAGGGTCAGGAGCTCAGACATCCGGGAGAGGCTCAAAGTAGAGCCGCTGCTCCTCCGGATCGAGAGGAACCAGATGAGGTGGTTCGGGCATCTGGTTAGGATGCCTCCCGGGCGTCTCCCTGGGGAGGTGATCGGGCATGTCCGTCCGGGAGGAGGCCACGGGGAAGGCCCAGGACACACTGGTGAGACTATGTCTCTCAGCTGGCCTGGGAGCGCCTCGGTATCCTCCCAGAAGAGCTTGTGGAAGTGGCCGGGGAGAGGAGTGTCTGGGCTTCCCTGCTGAGACTGCTGCCCCTGGACCCGGACCCGGATAAGCGGAAGAAGATGGATGGATGGATGGATGTTTCCTATGTCGTTGTGACGGGCGAGATCGTGTCAGGGTAGTAGTCAAGGTCTCTCCCCCTGCTCCCGTCTTTATCTATGTGTTATGGCCGACTTACTGTCTCCAGAACCAGAGCACAGGTCTTCTTCTTACTTGCTGTGTTCCTATAGTCCAAACATG
This sequence comes from Notolabrus celidotus, assembly GCF_009762535.1. Taxonomy (NCBI): domain Eukaryota; kingdom Metazoa; phylum Chordata; class Actinopteri; order Labriformes; family Labridae; genus Notolabrus; species Notolabrus celidotus. The sequence continues at coordinate 33,466,771 of NC_048285.1, read as the reverse complement.
GTTATCTAACTTTAGTGTCGTCTTCAGAGGGAATGAATACCATGCTAAGGGTTTTGTCTGTCAGAACTGACTTGGCACTGCACTGCACTCTCCTGCCTGTGTACTGTTATGTTATTTCTCCTTGATTTCAACGTAAGCCGTCCGAGTCTCCTGAGTCTTCTGTGTCCAGTTTGTTGCTGAATTCCATCACACAGCTCACGATGAGAAGACATTATATCTCAACATGAGACAATTCAACTTTGTCATCTTATTTCAAGTACAAGATGGTCTTAAATCTAGAGAAGTGCCGCTATAATACAACTCAGATTAAGGTGAATATATCTCAGATGAAGAAGTTGACATGAAATTAGATTTTTTTGAGTGAAAAATACTAATTATTATCATTCTTATTCTGAGACACTAAGCTTTAAAATTCTGGTAAAATATTGCTTAAAATAAGTTTTCCTGCTAATTTTAAGATCACAGTTTTCTAAATATTACGTGTTATTTTAAGAAATCTTGCCCCCTCTGCCCTCCCCCCGCTCCGGCGCGCCAGTTGGCGGGCTCTGGTCCTGGTCCTGCCCGGCTGCCTGGCTGTCTGCTCCTGGTGCCGGGCCCCCTCGGCCCTGGTGGCTCCTTTGGCTCTGTCTTGGGGGGCTGTGGGGGCGGTGTTGTGGAGGTGTTCCTTGGGGGGGATGCGGGATCTCTCCCCCCTCGCCCCCCTTCCCTCCTGCTGGGTGACCTGGGGGTCGCCCTGGGTGCTCCGGCGGTACCTGTTTGCTTCCGGTCTGGGTCCTTGGCTTGTCCCCTGGCCTGGGTCTCCCGCAGCGGGTTGGGTCCTTCGGTCTGACTGCTCTCGCGGCCCAGGTGCAGGGCCGAACCGCTCGGCTGATCTGACCCAAGTGGTCTCATCTGCACCAGTGGTGGTCTTGTTACACAAATAGAACACAGCACGGCGGCAACCCTCTGACCCAAGCTTCAGTAATGATTGTGGACACTAAGGGTTGCTTCATCATTAGGATCACCACACAGAGTTTTTTTTGGCATCATGGTGAGATGGTCCCTCTCCATCTAAGTGTGTTAGGTCTCTCTCTCCTTCTCTTTCCCTGTCCCTTTCTATATCCTTATGTAATCTTTCTTTCACTTTCTCCTATTTTTTTTTGGCCCACCTAGGTGTGCACGCCCTCTTTTACAGAACATGATATTAGCTGTCAATAAAAGAGAGGCCAGAGTTCTAAGAGGGATGGTGATGGTCGCATGCACACAGTCACAAGCACAGAAGAAACATGTTCTCTGTCTTTTCTTTTGCTGCAAGAATAAATTGCATTAATATTTGACTGTTTGTGACAAACATGACACAAACCAGAAATATATATGCAGACAAGAGGAAAGAGAAAAAAAAGAAGAAATCTTACCAAGCAAATTTTCACTTCTTCTATTGGCAGATTTTTTTGCTTATTTCAAGGTAAAAGTACTTTGAAATGTGTTTTTTATTCTTGTTTTTGGAGGGGTATTTTTTCCAGTGCACCTGCACATTTTTGTGATCAATCCACAAACCCATGATTATAACCCTGACCACGTTAAACCTTAAACCTCTTCACCTGAGCTCTTATCTCTCCTTTTGACAAAATATCTTAACTTTCTGTATTTGGAGCAATAAGAACTGCACTTTGCTAAACCACGTGAAAAAGCAAAATCTCACCATCTTGTCCTCACCTTCTTGAACCTAGGCCAATAAATGGTGTTAGATATTCAAGTTAAACCAAGCAGCCACTTGTATCCTGCAGTCCACCTTCATAGGGTTTTAAAAAATAACTATGACAGGTTAAATCATCAATATGAGAGTCTTAACCCAGGTCCCCACAAAGGTAGGGAAACACAAGAGAACTCTCTCTCTCACACAGAACACAGACACGCACCAGTTCTCAGAGTCCTGCAGTGTCATGTGTCAAATTTCACTTAGAGATTCAGTGGGTGTTCGTTCACTCAGAAACATGTCATTTCACTGTGCAGCCGTCCCCTGTCGTTATGATACAGGCGCTCGCACACAGAGACACAGGAGGGGGGGCGCGGTGGTTAAAAAGTGTTGCTCCACTTTTCCTTGTATCAGAAATGGTTGGGGTCTAATAGCTCCTCAGGCTGAGACCACATCTGTGCCTGCTAACTGTCATTATTTCCCCACGACCAAGACCAGCCTGAGACCACACAGTCGCTTTTACCACAGTGTCAACAGGCAGAGGGGGAATTGGACGGACTACTTTCTGTGGAGTGATCTGATGTGTGTGATCAGGCTGTCTCAAGCATTGAAGCATTCTATTCTGATTTGATCTATTCTGTTCTATTACATTCCTTTCTATCCTCACGTTTTTACCACAGTGTCAACAGGCAGAGGGGGAATGTGACGGACTACTTTCTGTGGATTGATTTGATGTGACGTGTGTGATCAGGCTGCATGCATTGAGGCATTGCATTCTATTCTCATTTGATCTGTTCTGTTTCATACCATTCCTTTCTATCCTCACATTTTTACCACAGTGTCAACAGACAGAGGGGAACTCAGACGGAGGTCAGCTGTTTCGTCTGCCCAGCTGCACGGGAAGATGGCGCCGGCGGTGTGCATGGCGAGCCTTCTGTCAGGCCTATCCAGACTATTGTTTGCTCTTTCATTATGTTGTTGTTGTCTAAATGTCTCTGCTCTGCTTGTATATGATCGCCAGTCACTTCTTACTTCTTGATATCAGAGATGCCCAAGAAATGGCGTTTGAGCACAGTCTTTCCTTTTTGATAAAGCTTATAGTTAGAGCTGGATCAGGCTTGGACCAGCTTTTGTCATGCTGCTATAGGCCTAGACTGCCGGGGGAACTGGCACACTGACACACTGGGATCCTAGCTCACCCTCTTCCCCCCAACCCCCTCATCACTTACTTTAACTCTGCCTGTCCCATTAAAGTTACTAACCATAGACCTTTCTGGAGTCCCTGAGCTCCATTGTCTCGTAGATTCCTCTGAGCTGCAGTAGACGTCCTCCTGCTGTGGACGATCTGGACTCCAGCGGCAACAGCTTCTACGACTCGTCTCATCACTATCACCTCTCTCTCTTACTCCCCTCTATCTGTCTTTCCAGACCCAACTCGGTCTCAGCAGATGTGTGTCTAACATGAGTCTGGTCCTGCTGGAGGTTTCTGCCTGTTAAAGGAAGTTTTTCCTCACCACTGTAACTAGCTAAATACTGCGATGTGCAATGCTCATGATGGATTAAGGTGGGGTCAGACTGAGTCTTACCCTGTCTTGAAGTTGGGTCTCTGTTCATAATTTGACATAGAGTGGTCTAGACCTCCTATGTTTGTAAAAGCGTCTTGAGATAACGTTTGTTGTGATTTGACGCTATACAAATAAAGATTGATTGATTGATTGAGTCTGGGGAAACTAACTTCGCTCCCCCCCTCCTCCATCTTTAAAGTCCATACCGGCGTACCTGCGCCACTCAGCAGACGCTGTTCTCTGCAGACAGCGCCAGGTTCTCACTTTTGCTGTTGAGAATGAACCAGAGTTGTTTTGGAGTTTCGACCAATCAGAATCAAGTATTTAACATGGCCTGGTTCTAACAACAAACTTCCACTACAGACAAATCAGAGATGATGTGTGTCAGTCAGTGTGTGTTTTTAAAATGTATGAAATAAAATATGAAATATAAAAACTTGAGATGTTCTCTGACATTTTCATTAAATGGAGCGACGCCTGCGAGCTAGTTCAGGCAGACAACTCGAGCTGCAATGCTGTACACGTCACATGTCTCACTCTCATAACCATCATCCAATCACGCCCTTTGCCTCTCAAATTGGCGGTCTATTTAAAGGTGACATATCATGCAAAATTGACTTTTTAATGGTTCTTTACCTGAAATATGTGTCCCTGTCTACAAACCCCCCGAGAATGAAAAGAATCCATTCTGCCCCTGTTCTGATTTCTGCACCTTTCTGTAAATGTGTGCTGAAACCAGCCGTTTCAGACTTCAGTGTTTTTGTTACGTAACAACAATATCCGGTCTGTAACAGGAAGTCAGAGCTCGGAGCTTGTTCAGCCCATAGACTGTATAAAATACAACTCAACCCCTCCTCCGCTTTTTCATTCCCTGCACACATGTGTGCTAACAAGGAGCTTAGGAGGGAGGCATGCTAGTTGTAGGCTGTCTTAATAAACACAAAGGTCGGTTTTACTCCCCACGTCTGCAGATTTGAAGATCTAGTGGATGAGTTTTATTTATCATGGATAAGTGCTAGCACTAGTTAGCATAGCCACATAGCTACATGTTGGTAGCTGTGTACCAAGACACACGTCTACATACTGATAAATAAAACAACAAGAAACACTAAATCTGTGACCAATCCTTCATAAAAGGTCCCGCTGCCTTTCTGGTAGAGGTCGGTTTTACTCCCCACGTCTGCAGATTTGAAGATCTAGTGGATGATTTTTATTTATCATGGATAAGTGCTAGCGCTAGTTAGCATAGCCACATAGCTACATGTTCGTAGCTGTGTACCAAGACACACGTCTACATACTGATAAATAAAACAACAAGAAACACTAAATCTGTGACCAATGGTTCAGAAAGGTCCTGCTGCAGGCACCTCTCCGTCAGGATCAGATTCTGGATCAGATTCAGAGGGTTGAAGTAACGCGGGTCTGTGAGCAGCCGTGTATATTCAGCCAACATGTAAACATTAGATCAACGTGCTGGACAGCCGAGGCCACACCCACTTCCTGAGGGGGCGTGGTCAGAGGGAAAACAGAGTGTTCTGAGGAGGGCTGAAGAAGAGGGGTTTACAGGCAGACCAGAATCTGATTTCAAAGAGTTTTTTTGAGCATAAACTCTAAAGACATGTTTTGGGGACCTCTTAGACCAATATATGTTGATGAAAAAAGTGTGATATGTCACCTTTAAACTGGGAAAATCTCCCATCTTATCTGCAGGGAGTGATGAGGTCAGAGCCTGGGCGCCAAACATGAATCTGTATTTGCTGCTACAATAAACAATTTAAGCGTGAGTTGTCGGACTGAACTGAAATAAGAATGAAAATAAAATCTAGTTTTGTTGTTTTATCTTAATAACATTCCTGTCAACTATTTTTTTTTTTTTTTGGAAAGATGAAGAAAAATTGATCTGGCAAACCAAAACAAAGAGACCCAGTTTAAAAAAAGTTGTTGGAAAAATTCTAATTATAGATGAAGTGTTGTTCAATTTTAATTTTTGTTCCATCTGTCTGATTTATCTGTTCTTCTTTTCTGTTAATATTATAATGCTTCTGGTTTCCTGTCCTTCTGTAACCCCACTTGGATGGTTTGTTTAATTACTTACATGTTTTAAAAAAGAGAGACTTTTAAAAAGTTCACCAAATACTCACTACACACAAACACACACACACACACACACACAGAGAGAGAGAGAGAGAGAGAGAGAGAGAGACACACACGGAACTTAGTAAGACTCCATCGTGCCTACAGTCCAAAAAATTGAATTAAGTGCTCAGAGTCAGTCCTTTTTTAATCACTGCACATATCCCTTTCTACAGAGAGAGAGAGAGAGATACAGATAATGAGAAACTCTGAGACTGAAGTCAGAGACAGAAAGAATGAGAGATGAGGAGGGAGGGAGAGACCAGATTAGTGAAGCATATCTCCAGACCAGCATAATTACCCATCATCCTCTTCTGTAATACTTCTCTTATCGTCAGGCTCTTTGGAGAGATGAGGTTCAGAAACTTTGGAAACCGATCTGGGCTTCTTCTTCTTCTGATTTCTCTCTTCTCTGCTCCCTGGCTTCGCTCTGCAGCGGGTCAGGAGACGAGAGGAGGGAGGGGGGGGGGATGAAAGCAGACGAGAGGAGGGACGATTTAAGAGGAAAAAAAAGGGAAGAAGAGCGAGGGTGACGAGGGATGGATGTGAACAAGGAGGAGATAAAAGGACAAGAGGGGGACAAAGAGGAGAAGTTGAAGACTAATGTAGTTTCAAAGAGGAGAGATGAAGACGCTCAGAGAGGAGAGGAAAACTGAGGTTCATATTTAAAAGTTTACTAAACGCTGACTTAAAGGAATAATGGATGATAGAGGAGTGAGGGAGTCATTTAGGGAGCTACAGCAGCATCATTCATGTGACTATCACAGGATCAGTCCCAGGTTCTTAAAGACTGAGCAGTTTTTCCAACAGAGTAAAAGTCAGTCTTACTTTCTTCATCTAATCACAATCATGACTTAATATCTGTGTGATGTTTAAATGAGGGATGTCTCTGAGTGATTCTTCTCCAAGCTGGTTAAACGTCTATAAAAGTCTAAAGCAGTTGTTTTAGCTCCAACAACCACAGACCCGTTTGGCTGAGAGTCTCCAGTTAACAAGGTCACTCATTATTCCAGAACACTGGTATAGTTTTGGAAAGCACTGTAACTTCCCTCTACAGCTGCTCTGCTGTTGGCAGTTTGAGCCTCCATCAATTAAAATATTATTATACATTAAATATTTAATCATCCGGTTGCACATCCCTTGCAATAAATGTGATGTTTCCCTGACTGTGAGTGGACTCTGGAGCAGGTTTGATTTCACCTGTGCTATCTTTAGCTGTTTTTGAAAAGGCATGTGAACAATGGTTGAGCAATGTCCTGCAAACACCCGCCAAAGACACGCTCAGACTTCCAATGACCCCTGCAAACTTTGACATTATTTCCCTTGCACCTCCTGATGATTACAGGCCAGCATCAGTGCTCTGATCTGTGCTTCTGAGACTAGCTTCCAGAAAAGACAGAGGTTGGAAGGTGAATAAGGTGAATGTTAGACCAACAGTTTGTTTATCCGCTCATATTTGTTCTAATTTAAAGATCTAGCTAACTTTAAAAACATTATTATGAATGTTTAAAGCCAGAAACAGATTATTACCTGAAAACTTACAGAAGCTGTTTGTGTTTACGTCTCATGAGGACGCTCATAGACGGAAATTTAATTTCAAAAGTCCATATGTGTGCACTGCATTAAAGCAAATGTGTGTTTCAGTTTGTGGAGTTAAACTTTGGAATTCTCTGGATGATGATATAAAATGCTGCTCTAATGTTTTACAGTTTAAAAGAATGTTTAAAGGTAAAGTAACGGGGAACTACAAACTCATCCAGTAAATGTGTATTTGATTGTTCCAGTGTTTATTGTTACATTTGATGTTTTGTGAAAAGAGAAGGTGATTACTAACGGGTTAGCTGTCTGGGTGAGTGGTGGATCATGTTGTGATTAAGGGGAGAGGCAGGTACTATAAGTTTTTCCTTCTTCCTGCTCCTGTTTGTTCAGGGACAGTGGATACTATGTTTTGTGCAGATGTGTATCGGATAATAATATAAGTACCTTAGACGGCATTAGTCTGGCATCCAGCACCTCGGCTAGGAATCTAGGAGTCCTATTTGATCAAGATTTATCCTTCAACTCCCAAATTCAGCAAATCTCAAGGTCAGCCTATTTTCACTTGCGCAATATTTCTAAAATTAGACACTTCCTGTCTCAGAGCGACGCAGAAAAACTAGTCCATGCATTTGTTACCTCCAGGTTAGATTACTGTAACTCCCTCTTATCAGGCTGCCCCAATAAGTCTCTAAAGACTCTTCAGCTAGTTCAAAACGCTGCAGCTCGAGTCCTGACTAGAACTAGGAAGAGAGAGCACATCTCTCCAGTGTTAGCTTCTCTACACTGACTCCCAATAAAATGTAGAATAGAATTTAAAATCCTTCTTTTAACCTACAAAGCTCTTAAAAATCAGACACCCTCATATCTTAAAGACCTCATAGTGCCCTGTTACCCCTCTAGAACTCTACGCTCCCAACATGCAGGCTTGCTAGTTGTACCTAAAGTCTCTAAAAGTAGTATGGGAGGTAGAACCTTCAGTTAACAGGCCCCTCTCCTTTGGAATCATCTACCAGTCAGGGTCCGGGAGGCAGACACCCTCTCTACTTTTAAGAGTAGGCTTCAAAGCTTCCTTTTTGATAAAGCTTATAGTTAGAGCTGGATCAGGCTTGGACCAGCTTTTGTCATGCTGCTATAGGCCTAGACTGCCGGGGGAACTGGCACACTGACACACTGGGATCCTAGCTCACCCCCTTCCCCCCAACCCCCTCATCACTTACTTTAACTCTTCCTGTCCCATTAAAGTTACTAACCATAGACCGTTCTGGAGTCCCTGAGCTCCCTTGTCTCGTAGATTCCTCTGAGCTGCCGTAGACGTCCTCCTGCTGTGGACGATCTGGACTCCAGCTGATACGGACATGCTGGACTCCAGCGGCAACAGCTTCTACGACTCGTCTCATCACTATCACCTCTCTCTCTTACTCCCCTCTATCTGTCTTTCCAGACCCAACATGAGTCTGGTCCTGCTGGAGGTTTCTGCCTGTTAAAGGAAGTTTGTCCTCGCCGCTGTAACTAGCTAAATACTGCAATGTGCAATGCTCATGATGGATTAAGGTGGGGTCAGACTGAGTCTTACCCTGTCTTGAAGTTGGGTCTCTGTTCATAATTTGACATAGAGTGGTCTAGACCTGCTCTGTTTGTAAAAGCGTCTTGAGATAACGTTTGTTGTGATTTGGCGCTATACAAATAAAGATTGATTGATTGATATGTTGTGTTGTCAAACACTGAAGTGAGCAAATAAAATTCTTATGAATGAATGAATGAATGAATTATTTTGCACAGCACCAAACAGCATCTGCATTTTACTCCTACACTGACCCAACACCATTGCTACACTGTTGTGAGCACTACATACTTGTGCATTGGAGTGTCCATGTCTTTCTGCAACACTCAACCTTAACACTAGTTAGCAGTGTGATTACTATGCAAGTCATATCACCAGTTTATGATCCCACTACACTCTCTGTTTGTGCACAGGAAATAAGGAAACCAAGTGTATCATGTTGGAGATGGAGCTGATAAACGTTGAGTAGTTATTGCAAAGAAGAACAGAGAGGAGGCGTCAGAGGACATGCATGTTCGGTAATGTTAATGCATGATATTACGATGCTACCCAGCGGACCAATCACAGACAGGGCTTTAGCCTGCTTTGTTTCAAGGCATAGCTACATTTTAGATGGACCTACGGTGTATGCAACAGCTTAGAGTCAATGCAGAAGTACAAACCAGGCTTTACACAGAGTTATGGTGTTACTAAAGAAAGAGGAAAGACATGTAGAGACAGATAGAGAGAAAGGGGTAGCAATGGAAGGAGGATGAAGAGGAGGACACATCGTGCAAGAGACAAACTGGAATTGAAGAGGAGTGGGGGATACATGTGATACAAAATGAATGAGGTGACAGTGTTACAGCTGTAGCAGTTAGTGGTTTCCATTATTCATACGATGGTCGAGTTAGATTGAGGGTTTCATGAGAACTCATTCTAGTCAAGTGGATTTAAATTCTCTCCCCGGTGCCAACATCTCCAAAACCGCCTTATTTTTATTCTGAATTAGTTTTAGTCCAACTTTGTCCGAGGCAGAGAGATGTTTTATTTCAGTGTTTCCACATCATGTGCATCATCGTCCTCTGAGCAAATCAACTGTGAGGGGATTTCAATCATCTCTCATGCCAGGTATCATTTCAGAACAGCTGAAGGTGATAAGTGATGCTGTTATCCTCACCTTCTATTACTTATATCAACAGATGTTATTGGCTGAATGTAACCAGAGGAACGACACGCTAAGAATCTGGATGTTAAAATCACTGCTTCTTCTTTCCTTTACAAAACAACGTACACTTCTTTGTTGGCGTGTCCGGACGGCTCACTATCAAAGCAGCTGTGGTGAGTTGTGTTCGAGGTGAAGAGCTGCTTCATTCTGCAGATTTATATCATCAGCCCTTCTTATTAAACTTGAAGATGTGGTGTCAGCCGGCTGCTGAGAGCTCGCCTCAAGGCTGGAGGTTAATGGTGGAAGTATGTTTTCTAATGGGACACATATACTGGCCTACTTACTGACTTTACTCTCTATACACTCACTTTAACTCTTCCTGTCCCATTAAAGTTACTAACCATAGACCTTTCTGGAGTCCCTGAGCTCCCTTGTCTCGTAGGTTCCTCTGGATCTCTGCTGTAGATTATTTTTTGGGGTCTGTTATTCATCCTTTCTTTCTTTCTTTCTTTCTTTCTTTCTTTCTTTCTTTCTTTCTTTCTTTCTGGCTTTCTTTCTTTCTTTCTTTCTTTCTTTCTTTCTTTCTTTCTTTCTGTCGTCCTTCCTTCGTTTCTTCTTTCTTTCATTCCATCTCTTTCCTTCCTTCCTTCCTTCCTCTTTATTTCATTCCCTCTCTCTCCTTCTTTCTTCCTTCCTTCCTTTCATTTCTTCCTCCTTTCTTTCTTTATTTCATCCCTTATTTCTTTTTCTTCTTTATTTCATTCCTTCTTCCTTCCTTCCTTTCTTCCTCTTACTCATTTTTCCTTTCATTCATTCCTTTCATTCCTTTTTTTCTTTCTTTCTTTCTTTCTTTCTTTCTTTCTTTCTTTCTTTCTTTCTTTCTTTCTCTTTCTTTCTTCCTTCTCTGTTTGTTTCTTTCTTTCTTTCTTTCTTTCTTTCTTTCTTTTCATTCTGTCCTTCTTTCTTTCTGTCTTCCTTCCTTCCTTTCTTCTTTCTTTTTCCTTCTTTCTTTCATTCCTTCTATTTCTTTCCTTCTTCTTTATTTCACTCCCTCTCTCTCCTTCTACCTTCCTTTCTTTCTCTTACTCATTTTTTCTTTCATTCATTCCTTTCATTCCTTTCTTCTTTCTTTCTTTCTTTCTTTCTTTCTCTCTTTCTTTTCATTCTGTCCTTCTTACTTTCTGTCCTTCTTTCTTTCTTTCTTTCCTTCATTCCGTTTTTCCTTTCTTTTATTCCTTCTTTCTTTATTTTGTTCCCTATTCCTTTCATTCCTTTCTTTCTCTCTTTCTTTACTTCTCTCTTAGTTCTCTCCATGTTTCTCCATTCTTTATGTCTCCTTATCCCGTCCTTTCCTTCTCTCATTCCTTCCCCATTTCTTCTCCTCTTTTTCTTTCTTCTGGTCTCCCTCTCTTCTCTCTTTTCATAGACCTTTCTGGAGTCCCTGAGCTCCCTTGTCTCGTAGGTTCCTCTGGATCTCTGCTGCTGAGTCCTGTCTGTAAGAGGGGACTGGATCTGATCCTGGTGGAACATACCAGGATATACAGTCTGATTCAGACTGATAACAGAGAGAGAGACAGCAAAGAAGTAAGACCAAGCTGTGAGTCAAAGCAAATAAATTACAGCTAGATTCATCATGACAGACATTCATACTTAGATTTGACTTGAAATACATTCTCACCTGTTGATTCCCTCACAGCGACAGTGCAAAAGTATTTATGACTTCCTTGTATCTTTTATATAATGTGGACATAATGCATGTTCCAGGAGATTTATAAGGAAGCTGCTTCCCTGGTGTGATAAAATAAATCCTTATTTCAGTAAGTAGGAAAGAAATCAGAGCTCTGAGCTCTGAGCTGCTGCTGACTTCCTCTTGGTTCTGTAGACCGAGCGCTGCTTTCACATCACGGGTCGTTTCATTCAACTTTATAAAGAAAATGATCAGTTAGAGAAGCTTTAATGTAAACATTAATCATTATTAATCAGACGCAGTATGTTCCACCATGCTCCAGAGAGAGACGGACACTCTCTGATGCATTATATCAGCACTCATAAAACATTCAATTTAAGATGCATTATCAGAACAAGCTCCTCATGAATAACAATGACTGCGTATCTATCAGAGATTTTACATTAAAGTGACATGAATAATAAAGAATCATAAATTAACTGTGTTTCATTACAAGTCATGGTGCTGCTGTACGCTCCATGATTATCTGTGGAGGCGTGTAACATCAAGATTCAAGTTTTAATGTAAAGTTATGTATCTGTGATTCGTTTCACATAATGCAACATTCAGCGTTTAAGATAATGCATCTCTAGATTAACTTGTGTCATAAATTTAAATTCTGATTAGTCTAAAAGTAATCAAACACTGAGAACAAAGTCAGGTTAGAGTATAATCTATCCAACATGGCTGAACACAGGATCACAGAGTCTGCAGGTAAATGATGTGTAGCCCAGTGAGAAACTATGGATGTCAGCAAACAATGTAAAAACAAATGTCAGAAACCTGGGAGTGACCTTTGACAGCAACTTATCATTTAAAAAACATATTAATAACATCATCCAGTCCTGCTTTTACCACCTTAGGAATATTACCCGGATAAGATCAATGCAATGCAATTATTCATGCTTTTATTTCTTCTCCATTAGATTATTGAAACAGGCTTTTAACAGGTTTAACTCACAAATCTATCAATAGACTACAGTTGGTACAACATTTGGCAGCAAGACTTTTAACCTGTTTGAGTGACCCTACACTGGCTGCACATTGCTTTTAGAATAGATTTTAAAGGTGACATATCACGCTTTTTTCATCAACATATATTGGTCTAAGAGGTCCCCAAAACATGTCTTTAAAGTTTATGCTCAAAAAAACACTTTGAAATCAGATTCTGGTCTGCCTGAAAAACCCTCTTCTTCAGTCCTCCTCAGAACACTCTGTTTTCTCTCTGACCACGCCCCCTCAGGAAGTGGGTGTGACCTCGGCTCTCCAGCACGTTGATCTAATGTTTACATGTTGGCTGAATATACACGGCTGCTCAGAGATCGCGTTACTTCAACCCTCTGAATCTGATCCTGACGGAGAGGCGCCTGCAGCAGGACCTTTCTGAAGGATTGGTCACAGATTTAGTGTTTCTTGTTGTTTTATTTGTTAGTATGTCGACGTGTGTCTTGGTACACAGCTACCAACATGTAGCTATGTGGCTATGCTAACTAGCGCTAGCACTTTTCCATGATAAATAAAAATCCTCCTCTAGATCTTCAAATCTGCAGACGTGGGGAGTCAAAGCGACCTTTGTGTTTATTAAGACAGCCTACAACTAGCATGCCTCCCTCCTAAGCTCCTTGTTAGCACACATGTGTGCAGGGAATGAAAAACGGAGGAGGGGTTGAGTTGATTTTATACAGTCTATGGGCTGAACAAGCTCCGAGCTCTGACTTCCTGTTACAGACCGGATGGCGTTGTGACGTATGAAAAACACTGAAGTCTGAAACGGCTGGTTTCAGCACACATTTACAGAAAGGTGGAGAAATCAGAACAGGGGCAGAATGGATTCTTTTCATTCTCGGGGGGTTTGTAGACAGGGACACATATTTCAGGTAGAGAACCATTAAAAAGTCCATTTTGCATGATATGTCACCTTTAAGGTTTTACTTTTAAGCACTTCACGGCCTGGCCCCTGAATATATCTGTGATTTGCTGTCACCCTACCGGCCCGGGCGCAGCCTCAGATCCTCAGGTCCTCAAAGTTCAAATCTAAAGGTGAGCGAGCGTTTGCTGTGCAGGCTCCTCGACTGTGGAACGACCTGCCTGAGGATCTCAGGAGAGCTGCATCAGGATCTTCTTTTAAATCACAACTGAAAACATATTTTTATTGAAAGGCCTTCCTGTAAAAAAGTTCTTATTCACAATGTTACATTTATTTTTAATCTACATTTTTAATGTTTTTCTTTATTCACTCATTGTTTTTATTTATTTTTAGTAGTTTCTCTTTCACTCTTTTATTCAACTGTTCTTAAATTGTCCTGCTAGCTCTATATGTGTCCCCATGCTTTGTTTTTTGTAATTATTGTGGTTTTTATGATGTAAAGCACTTTGTTGCGTCTGTTTTGATAAGTCTTTTATAAATAAACTTCATTATTATTATTATGTGAATTAATATTTACTCTATTTAAAAGGTTAATAAATAAATAGAGTGTAAAGAAGTTGAAAAAGGGGCGTGGTTACAATACATATGTAATTGTAAAAATGTGATTTGTGTATTAAAATGTATGGAAATTCATAATAATGTTTAAAAATACTGTGATGTATTTTATTTTATTGTATTTATGTCATTAAAAACCTGTGAAGCCCTTTAACAGAAGTCTATCAGGAGAGAGGAGTCAGGAGAGTACCTGTCAATGACGTAGGTTCACAGGTGTGTTAATTAGCTCACGCGCAGCTGGAGTCAGAGTGAAGGAGGCAGCCTGAAGTCTGGTCCGAGTGGACTTCCTTTAGTTCTGTAGAGTTTTGTGTTCAAACTTTAAGAAGGTGTGTTTGTAAATAACAGAACTTTAACCGGAAGTGTTAATAAACTGTGATATTGAACTGGCTGCTCGATAAACCAGCGCGAGAGGGATTTAAAACCATGGATGGACTGCAGCTGCTGCTAACCCAGCTCGACCCAGTACCCTCGTTTGGACTGTTTTGGACCTGGAACCTGGGAATGCTCACAGTTCCTCTGGCAATGTTGGACTACCTCTGGACCTGGTGATTCTGTACCCTCACTTTCATCTTGTAAGGGAGACCTGTGGACTGGAGAACTTCTCTGTGGACCTCGCATCTCTAAAGGTACTTCACACATCTGATGTTGTATTTTACTCTGTTTTTGGTGTCACGCGCACAAGCAGCTGTGCAGGGCTGCAACCAGGTGTTTTTAATTTAAATATATACTCCACTAATTAGCATGGAGGTAAAACTGAACCTGATACAGTTTGTTTTTTAAATGTATTTCTGAAGCTCAAAAACCAAAATAAGCAATTTTATATTTTTTCCTTTAAACTGAAACTGAAATATTTTTTTGGGGTTTAAAGATGTCACATTGTGATATCATGTGTGTTTATATTCATATCTTGTTGACAAAAGAAATTGAAAATAACTAAAGGGTAAAGGAAAATTAATATGGGAGTTGGTTCTTTGAAAATGAAAGTAAGAAATGATTTATTTAACTTTAAACTGCTTCTGTTTGTTATTATTTGTAAGGTAAATTAACAAGTTTTAAAGGGACAGTATGCATAGACATTTTACTGTATTACTTTACTAAACCTCAGTAATTTCCAGAGGGAATATAGTAATGTTTTACCCAGCTACTTAAATAATTAGGAATAAGAGCTCAGGGCTCCTTTCTACATATCTAGGGCAGGGGTTCCCAAAGTGTGGGTTGGGACCCTCTGAGGGGTCGTGAGATCTCTTCCAGAAAGTTTTTTTTTTTAAAGTTATCTAAATATCTAAAATAAATCTATTTTACCCATTAAAGTAAAAAATATCAGCAAAAATAGTAGCTAAACTTGACATAAAACCTTGAAATAGAAAATGTAATGAGTTTTCAGCCTTTCTTTGTCTCCAGATGACTCCTAAGTTTAGAGTTAGTGAACAGTTAATGATCAAAAGCATCAGAAGCAGCAGGTTCATTCATAAAGGCACAGGAAACACAGACACAGGCTCATATAGGTAGGCTAACTTTCTGCAGACCAGCTAAATGAAGACACATTAAATCACTTTGAGGGACAGTGGGGGGGTCACGAGTCTCTGGCATTTATATTTTAGGGGTTGCGTCGTGAAAAGTTTGGGAACCCCTGATTTAGGGAGTAGACAGGCTTTAGCACATTACTCTGACACAGCTTTACCTCACAGTTTGAGACTCTCCCCACGTTTAGTTTCACATCTAACATCTGTAAAAGTGTAAAACCACCTCTGCAGGACTCAGTCTGGGATTAATGTGCCTCATGTTTGTTCCAGGGTCCATTATGGGGCCTTTAACCTCCAGCATAGGCGAGCACGTTGACTCCACACTGACAGATTTCCCACATTTCTATAAATTCTTCAGCTCCAACAACTCCTCATTAAAGTGACATCACTCCAGGACATCACACACATGTAGCTGAACACCTGCTAACAGACTCTGATGTGTGAAATAATGAAGTTCCCCAAAAAGACTGACACAGAGGAGTAAGTGTACAGATAGTGGACGAGAGGAATCATGAAATACAACATGCCATCACAGATTAACTCTTTCAACTTCAACATTTAGGCCAAGCAAGGCCCTTCAGTCACCAGCAGCCCACTCCTGTAACATCTGGGCTGCTGTGCACCCACTACCAGAGCCTGCAGGGAACAGGAGCGATGACAACACCAGATCGTAGCTGGTGGCTTCATACAAAATTAGAATCCCCTGTCAGAAAACATCAGATCTCGTTCCAGAGTAATTTAAGGGGCCATTTAAATGTTCTGGCTGTCTTTAAGGCATTTCTGCTTCATTAGATACTTTACTGAAGAGCACTGCAGCAGAGAGAGAGGAAACAAAAGAGAGATGACAGGACACAAAGGTCTTGACGTGCGCACTGGAAGCTTCATCGCACGACAAATGACTGTTGTTTGAAACTCTACAAGAAGATATTTTTAGGCCAGAACCAATATGCAAACTTTTATTTCCCTTTTGTCCTTGCAGCATGCTCGTGTCAGCCTGAAAGCAGGTTGATTATATTTCCATCCTGTGTGTACTCGATCCTCCCTCACCGCAGCTCCGCTCTGTGTTCTTCCAGTACAAGCATAATAGTTTGTTTTTTCCATAATTCATGACTTGCTTGAATTGTATTGAGGTTTTCATGAACTCAGATACTTGAATGAAGCAGCTGTTAAATTTTTAAGCCCAGGGCTCACACTGAATAAAATCATTCTCGCTCTGTCAGCCAGATTCAATAGAATATTGTTCTGCTGTCATGTACGAGCTCCACAGAAAGAAGGCTCCTGCTGCAGCTCTTTTTTTTTTGGGGTGGGGGTCGGCTTATTGTTCGGGGGAAACACTGCGTTGGCATAACTGTTCTTCAACTTAAACATATGCCAAACCAGATTATTCTGCTGGATTTGATGCCACACTTCTGGCACAAGTCCATGTCATTACCTCGTTCATCACTGAGTCTAACCAGGACAAGAACTCAGCAGGGAGCTCAGGATACAGCCACTTAGCATCCCTCTTTGACATGTCGGTGGTTCTACATTACTTCTATTATTTAAAGCTACAGAAAAAATGCACTTTAGTTTGTTTCTCTTTTTACTATTGAGACCGATCTACAGCAGTTTAGATGCTCTGGACAACTGATCCAGTCACACTGCAGGTGGGAAGTCAGGTGACTTAGAAGTAGGGATGCACCGATCCTACTTTTGAGGTCCTGATATGGATACCAGGGCTTTGGTATCTGCCGATACAGATACTAGCCGATCTGATTTAACAATCTCTTTTCCTTAATGTGAGGATAGAATCATGTTTTGGCAACTTCAGGCTTTTCTGACTTGATGGTGAACTTTACCTGGGCTCCAAGTCCTAAACCAGAGGCTGGAATCCCTTCATTTCAAGGATCAAGAATAACCTGTCTGTGTTTTCACACTTTGAATCCATTAATAGTTTCTTCCTTCTTTGCAGTCGGCTAAAGCTGACATAAACTTCCTCCTTTGGGTTTCCATTATATTTTTCAGTGTGACTGCCATCTGTTGAAACATTAGCGCTGCACATGTTGCAAGTTCGGTTGTAGTGACCGAAAGAACGAGATCGCGAATACAAGCGGCCGAAATGAGCTTTCTCCGCAGGGTGTCTGGGCTCAGCCTTAGAGAGAGGGTCAGGAGCTCAGACATCCGGGAGAGGCTCAAAGTAGAGCCGCTGCTCCTCCGGATCGAGAGGAGCCAGATGAGGTGGTTCGGGCATCTGGTTAGGATGCCTCCCGGGTGTCTCCCTGGGGAGGTGTTTCGGGCATGTCCGACTGGGAGGAGGCCACGGGGAAGGCCCAGGACACGCTGGCGAAACTATGTCTCTCAGCTGGCCTGGGAGCGCCTCAATATCCTCCCAGAAGAGCTGGTGGAAGTGGCCGGGGAGAGGAGTGTCTGGGCTTCCCTGCTGAGACTGCTGCCCCCGCGACCCGGACCCAGATAAGCGGAAGAAGATGGATGGATGGATGGATGTTGCAAGTTGTTAGCAAAAGAAGCATGCAGCTAAACTGCAGAGCCTCTGTAGTTACCTTCCATCATGCTCCACCAGGCAAAAATGCACATGACGTAGGAGATGCACATGACTGTTATAAACACAGAAAAACATAGAACTGAGATGAATAGATCTGCCATATGGATCGGCACTATATATCGGCCCCTTGTCACCGATATCTGATCTAGCTTTTTGAGCCCAATCTAGCCGATATTCAATACCAGGATCAGAGCGGTGCATCCCTAGTGCTGATGAAGTCCACTCAGGGTGGTCAGGGTTGATATATACGGGACCAACACTCTCATCAATAAATCAGTGAGGAGTTATAATTTAAACTTCTGGTGCCAAAATCTGACCACACTGAGAGTTTCAAGTAAACCTGTATCAGAAAGGCCAGTCTGTGCTGCCGGGGATCAGCATGCCCAGGTCTTATACCCGGCCTCCTACACACCCAACCCCCATGTCTACCCCTGAGAGTTGTGGGAGCTCAGTTGTAACTTCTAGAAAGACGACCGGACATCACTTTGTATGTTTACTTGGTCTTTACTGGGAACTTTGCAACGTTACATCGACAATGCATGGCATGAACAACTTGGTTTTCTGACTCATACCCTTTCAGTCATTCTAAGGTAACTACATCATTTTACGTTACTTCTTTATGGCACCTGAACAGCAACATAAATGGGGAATACTAGCATCTAGTGGACTGGATAAAGAACTGTTTTTACCATCAGTGACATTAACTGGAACTAAAGATACAACAAGAGTAGTGGGCCCACAGGTTGGCGGCTCCATGGTATTCCTATCGGGCTGAACCTGACTGGGCCCCATGGAGGAGAGCCCAGCCACCAGACGCTCACCATCCAGCTCCAGGTGAAACTTTGCCTCCTCCTGTCTGGTGTAAATGTCAGGGGGAAGAGATGCCAATGATTATCGAATAGTATTTTGGCTTGAAATGCCCATCCCTGCTGTCAACAAGACATTCAAAAGTGTCAGACATCAAACAAGCACCCAAAGTCTCTGCAGTGTTCAGTGTCCTTCGCGATGAGCTAGCTTGAAGCCCATCTAGGAACCTGCTTTGCTAGTTTTGTGCATGGACAGTGTAAGCTCTGAAGACCAGCACATGATCTGTTGCAGCTCCAGTGTAGAAAAGTTGAAATGATAATAAACCTCCACATTTAAGGTCCTTCTTATTGGACATTCATTGGGCATCCACCTTGAGATATGTGTGCACCGTCAAAAAACCAAACTCATCAAAGTCTAAACTCACACCTCAGTGAGAGATTACGCCTTAAGATGCAGCTGAGACGCAGATCTGCACAGAGCCGGTGCAGACAGCTGCACAGATTTAACAGAGATTATATCCTCTGCATGAGATGTGAAAGTTTAAAACACGCTCAGTAGAGTTTGAAGAGATGACTGCATGATGGAAAGATCATATTTTATGTACGACCCTACACTTAAAGTCTGAAGTCCTCTCTCTCTTTCTTTGAATGCACTTTTCTTAATGAAGGGAAAACAAGCTTCCGTTCTCTCAGACCAGGAAACTTTTCCTGGTGTTGAGTCATCCGTCTGAGAGCAGACCAGCAGGAGGTTTTTAATAAAGGAGGCTGGAACATTGTTTACATTCAGATGGCATCTGTTAGAGCTGATTTCTCAGAGGAACACTGATGAGGGGGAACTTACTTTATCACTCGCCAGCTAAATTAAAAAATTTGGCCAAGTGCAAAACTTGTTATGAGGCGCTGTCCCGATGGCAAACGACTGGAACCAAGTTCATTTAAAAAGAGGAGGAAAAAGGGATGGATGATTAACGTTATGTGACTCAATCCAGGTTTCTATCTTTCTTTTAGTCCACCTTTAAATGTAGAACATGTTTCATGGTGTCAGAGTTTAAACTGTTGTTCAGTTTCTTATAAATACAACTGTGATGCAAGACGAGGACACATGACATTAGAGCGTAATCATCCTTTAAACTGGATCCAAATCAGTAATTAATGTCTCATTTATCAACTTTTCAAAGACTAAACTTGTTTGAACTTTGCAGCGATGAGTGAAGATCTTTTCATCACTGGAGTGGAAGTAACAGCGACTAGTTAACTAACCCCCAGTTTCCACAGGATGCGCCACGTTGTGTTACGGCTTAGCAGTGTGTTTGCTCCGTCCAACGGCGTGCGTCCTGCTACACAGGACGCGTGTTTGGAGTGTAGCGCCAGCTCAGAGCAGCCAGGATCAGCTGGTCCAGCATAGAGAGAACTACATACAAACAACAGGTTACAGAGCCTTTCTGTGGTTGAATTTCTGCTCATGTGGAGAGTATTCCATTACTTTTGGGCTTTAATCATCACTGAGTATGCTGCAGAACTATAAAGTTTTGTTTCTGCAAGTTTAGTTTAATATGAATAATTCTGCTCTCCTTTGTTGTCCTGTTACCTTCTGACTCAGTGATCATCTTAAAGTCCTGTTACCTTCTGACTCAGTGATCATCTTAAAGTCCTGTTACCTTCTGACTCAGTGATCCTCTTAAAGTCCTGTTACCTTCTGACACAGTGATCATCTTAAAGTCCTGTTACATTCTGACTGCAGTGTTCATCTTAAAGTCCTGTTACCTTCTGACTCAGTGATCCTCTTAAAGTCCTGTTACCTTCTGACACAGTGATCATCTTAAAGTCCTGTTACCTTCTGACACAGTGATCATCTTAAAGTCCTGTTACCTTCTGACAGTGATCATCTTAAAGTCCTGTTACCTTCTGACAGTGATCATCTTAAAGTCCTGTTACCTTCTGACTCAGTGATCATCTTAAAGTCCTGTTACCTTCTGACAGTGATCATCTTAAAGTCCTGTTACCTTCTGACACAGTGATCATCTTAAAGTCCTGTTACCTTCTGACTCAGTGATCATCTTAAAGTCCTGTTACCTTCTGACTCAGTGATCATCTTAAAGTCCTGTTGTAGTCGACCTGGATCACTGACATGTGGCTGTTTGTAGCTTACATCCATAATCGATGAGTATTTCTGACCTAAGCGATCTTTAAACGGTCAGGAGTCCTTATATGATGTTTTATTTTGAAATTGGCGGATGTTGCATGTGATCCTCGTGCCTGACTTCCTGTCCAGGCTGTTCTTTGTTATGCAGATTCATGCGTGCTGGGCGTGAGCTCTGTCAAAAATGGACTTGAAGCGTATCCCTGGGGAAGCGGCACGGGGGCACACTCCTGAGACGCGCCATGCCCCGCCCTGTGTATGCATGAGCATTGACTAGAATGGGGAAATAGTAATGCGACACTGCACACCCTGTGTTAATTGGGAGTAACCCTCACCCTCATATTCAGCCAACAAGTTGAAGTTATGACTGTTTTTCATTTTCAAAAGCTGCAGATTTGTACATATAGTTGATAGTGAATCTCTTGGCTTTTAAACTTAATATCTATCTATGTCTCCAGAGTACAGCACATAACTGAGTTTAGGATGCCGTTGAGGGACGAGGGATTGAAGTGCAGGACTAGTTCATATTTGGGTCAAGAACTTGAGTATAAGATAAGTAAGATATAATGAACCATGAGTGAGAACTTTGAGTATTTGAGTCTCTGTGAACTTAACTTTGAGCTCCCTCATTTTCAGTGTGAACTTTCACAACACCGCCAAGATGTTTTTATTTTCCGAGGCATCAAGTCGGCAAATAAATTCAAAAGTAAGATTCCTCCAAACAGCCTGGAGTGTATTGACTTGTGCTGTCACAAACATTTCACTCGCACTGCACCATCTGAGTGTCTTCAGTGATATTCACTGCGCATCATCAGACTCTATGCCTGCAGTCTCTGTGGGGTAACTCTCTCACAGGCTGTCCACAGGTGTGCACTAAGCTTTCCACAGAGGAGTCTGAACATGTCTAAACCCTGCGTGAAAGCATGTTTGCTTAGGCGTGGATCTTGCAGGATTGCTTTCAAATATCATCATCAGTCCTTTTTTCTCTGACATTAGGGATGGGCTATACAAGCCAAAATACTAATAGACATGCACAGGATGAAATCAGCAAAGAGATGAGGTGATACTGAGATGAAAAGATCTGCTCATGAGCCAAAAGTTCATTCTTTATAACATACTGTTCTACCACTACGTAGAATATCTCTCTGCAAAGATCTACTGAGCGCTAAAGTACATGATATGATGGGAATCATCAGTCCAGTTAATTTTATTTGAGCTGAGAAATTTGCCAGCTCTCACTCCCATTATCTCGTCTTGAACTGCAGACCTCTGCATTCAACATCTTTGCCATTACGCCTAAAGATTATAGAGGCTTTTATTCAAACCGAACGGCACAGCGGGTCGTTTCCCTGCTCGCTTGTTCATTTCATCAGATGAATCAGACGCTGCAGTGTTTCTGTAAAATTACAACTCTGCATTTCCCCGGGTCTTAGTGGCAGAAGGTTTAATACAGTCCAATACTGAATCACCAGGGACTTCCCATGTGGGGTCTCCGGGATTAGAAGTGATCAAACTGTGTGTGTGTGTGTGTGTGTGTGTGTGTGTGGGCTTTATCTTTGGGGGACGTCCACCAGCATGTCCTCATATATTTTCATTCCACTGGATCATTTTATCATGTAGGATCTATGCATTTGATGAAACATGTGTGCATGTAGGTCAGAGATAATACTCTGTGTGTGTGTGTGCGTGAGCAAATGTGTGTGTGTGTGTGTATCAGCAGACAAAAGAGACTCTTTATATCCCTCTCTCTGATATATTTCATTACTTAAACATAATGATCATCCTGCAGCTGGAGAATATCTCATATTAATCCACAAATCCATAGGTGTGTGTGTGTGTGTGTGTGTGTGTGTGTGTGTATACACAATTTGTGTAAGAGTGCTGGTGCGTAATGTGTGTGTGTGTGTGTGCACGAGTGTGTGTACTACGTCGTTTATCCTTAATGCCGTTCATTTTCTCTATTAAAAAGCAAACAGTTATGACTTCTCTGTGGGTCATAAGTTTTACACCTCAGTAAAAATGTGTGTGTGTGTGCATGCTAATGTGTGTGTATATGTGTGTGCGTGTGTGTGTGTGTGTGTGTGGTTTATGTCTTTTTCATGGTACATCTTGCAGTGTTTAAAGACTCTATCCATGCTTTCCGTCCCTTCGTTTAACATTCAGACAGAGCTCATCCGTCATAGTGGTTTGTTATTCCTCCATCAGCGCTCTCTCTCTCTCTCTCTCTCTCTCTCTCTCTCTCTCTCTCTCTCTCTCTCTCTCTCTCTCTCTCTCTCTCTCTCTCTCTCAGGTTAACTGTATCTGCATTAAACTGAGAGATGGAGAGATGCAGAGCACGTTTCCACTTACACAGCATTACGATATTCAACATTCGCCTCACGTATGACTCTTCCCCCATCGCTGCTAATTCTAATTCACGTCCGCCCTGACAGCAGCAGCCACCCCTCGTGCCACTGAAACCTCCTCCCTCCTTTTTGCACCTATTCATACTTCACTACTTTTCTCCCATCCTTGCTTTCCTCCATTCTTTTTCCTACTGAATGTGGTCCAGTTCTTTCTGTGCTATGAATGGAAATTAGAAGGATCTCTGTTATTTAAAAGTTAGAGGTTCAAATCCACCTCCATCAGAACTTTAGGAAACAGCAGCAGCTTTACTCCTGATGGAGAGATAAAGGTGAAGTATTCAAAGCTAAATATTAGTTAGTTTCTGAAAGGTGACTCTAGAACAATGTAGATATATCTCTTTTAGCACTTACCAATGCTAACATGAAGTGCACTTGGTTAAATGGCAGTCATTGGATGCAGACGATGCACACGCTCAAGGTTTATAAGTAGAGGATGATGTTTTGACCTTTTGCCTCAGATGTCACAATGTCTGCCCGGCCGCCCTCGTCTAGACGGCAGAAGGGACATGTTACTTACTGGACGCCGGAGCTAAATAAATACCCTCCACAAATTCCCTGTGGTAGATTGTAATCTACATGTTCAACCATGATTATCTTCTGTTGTACTGTGGGGTGCACCAACAGGCAAGGCAAGGCGAGTGTAGCTTTGTATTGTGAGCTACAGGAAATGGAGAGAAGGCAGAGAGAAGTGGGTCACTGCTACACAACAGAAGAATTGGACACTCACTCTACTAGTTCCTCCTCTTACTGGTCTCTGTAATCCAGCGGTTGTTGCTCTTCCACATGAGCTTCATTTTCACGGCTGCTTGGTAGAAATGAAGTGTTTGCATTTACTAGTGGCCAACTCATGAGTGTTTGTGATGAAGCAGATGAGAACTCATGTTGTTTGGTTCCTGCTGTTGTTGTGTTTACCTCTCTGTAAAGGAAGCAGTGAGGCCAAATGAGCGGGCATGAACACCGGTCTTTGTAAGTTTGTAAGGCGCCCTTAAGGTGACTCACCTCATGTGAGAGAGTCACTGACATTTGTGTTAAGTATGCTAATTCTACCATATAACTTTCATGGTTCACAAATACAACTTGGACGCAATTATTGACCGAAAGGCATAGTAGCCTCATTTCGACACCACTGAACAGCAAACAGTCCAGTGTGGATTTGACAGTTGCTGCTGAGTCCTTGCAAACATGTGCTTTGGAAAGCATATATTCTCCACAGATGTCTGTCTGTGCACAGAGCAGTTCACAGCATCGATTAACATTTATTTCAGGAAGTTAGATTGATTTAAAATTAGCCGGCTTGTCTCTGTGTCTCCAACCAACGAAGTGAAACGTGCGGGAGACCTGGGCGGAGCTTAGATTGACTCTGTGTGGAGTTGTGTTAACACTGATGGATCAGCACTGTCAATTAACTCCAACACTGAACACCATTTAAATCAGAAATAATCAAATAAAATAAACTCTGGAATGTTTAACCCTGAAATTTTAACTCTCCAATTTTTGAAGCCAATGTTAGTAATTTAAAAAAGGATTCCTTCATACAGATAAATAAATAGATGACTAAAAGTAGGTCCCAAAGATTACAAGTTTGGTAGCACTTCAAGCTAGCAGCATATTCTTGTTAGCCCTCTGGCCGGTTGATTTAACATCTCTTACATTCAGCTCATTGTGTTGCTTTGTCTGTGCGATGTTAGCTGGTGTCATCCATTAACCAAAAATCTAGACTTTCTCCCTGAATAATTTGAACATAATATCAAAAAAGATCCTCCATGTTTTTCAATAATTATAACAATAATAATAACTGATATTTATATAGCCCCTTTCAAGAAACCCAAGGTGGCTTCACAGGGTCAGGTAGGGGGTCTGGGGGGTAGGTGGGGATATCTAACGGGGACAGGCCTTGAGGAAAAGGTGCGTTTTGACGGCTTCTTTAAAAGTGTCCAGTGTTGGGGCGCTGTGGACGTCAGGAGGGAGAGAGTTCCACAGAGTAGGGTCTGCCACACTGAAGACTCTGTCCCTGAAGGTCCGCAGCTTAGTCCGGGGGATGGAGAGGAGACCCAGGTCCAAAGACCTTAGGTTCTGGGATTGAGTGTGTTGGTGGAGGAGGTTAGCCAGGTATTGGGGGGCGAGGGCATGCAGGGATTTGTAGGTGAGGAGGAGGAGCTTATAAGAGATGCGGTACTTAACAGAGAGCCAGTGGAGGTGCATGAGAGTGTGGGTGATGTGCTGCCAGGGCTTGGTGTGCGTGAGAACCCTGGCAGCTGAGTTCTGCACATATTGGAGCCTGTCCAGGGGAATTCCTGGGTACCCCGAACAGGACTCCATTGCAGTAATCCAGCCGGGAGGTTATGAAAGCATGGATGAGGGCAACTGAATCAGAGAGAGATGGACGCAGACTTCACACTTGTAATGCTAATGGAAACTAACATTTTTACCACAGTGTTAACAGGCAGTGACGAAATATGCCTGACAGTGATTACCATTGCGAATAGGATTTGTCAGCAGAAGTTATGTAACCTCTTTGACCATGTGGGTTGTTTTGCTTTCTCTATAATGTCACCCACAACAGGGTTTTCCTGAATTATCGCCCCCTGCTGGCAGAACAGATGTCATCACACCAGATCACAGGATAACACGGCTCACCAGCCTGTTAAAGTTCACGCTCAGATTTGACTCGAATGTCTCATACAATGTAAACATGAGTCTGCCTTTCACAACCCTGCAGCATCATATGAATAACACCATCTACCATGCAGCAGCAGAGGATGTAGACTACAAAGTAAATGCTCAATGCATTCAGTGATTCTGTTACATGATACCCAGTGAACATGAGGGGTTCAACATGCTATTAGTTAGACATCTGATACATGCAGTCAGCTTTCAGATGAGATGCATCCAACATCTTAAAGGAGACATATCATGCAGAATGGACTTTTTAATGGTTCTCTACCTGAAATATGTGTCCCTGTCTACAACCCCCCCAAATACTGACAAACAAAACAACAAGAAGCACTAAATCTGTGACCAATGGTTCAGAAAGGTCCTGCTGCAGGCGCCTCTCCGTCAGGATCAGATTCTGGATCAGATTCAGAGGGTTGCAGCCGTGTATATTCAGCCAACATGTAAACATTAGATCAACTGCTGGACAGCTGAGGCCACACCCACTTCCTGAGGGGGCGTGGTCAGAGAGCTCATTCTCATTTAAAGGCACAGACACAGAAAACAGCCTGTTCTGAGCAGGGCTGAAAAAGAGGGGTTTACAGGCAGACCAGAATCTGATTTCAAAGTGTTTTTATGAGCAATAAACTTTAAAGACATGTTTTGGGGACCTCTTAGACCAATATATGTTGATGAAGAAGAGCAGAATATGTCACCTTTAATCTTATTCAACCTAGTGCTATTTATAAAGTGGAAGTTTAAACCATCTGTCAAATTGTGAGTCATATGACTTTGGAGCAAACCATTGCTGTTTATAGGGCTTTTATCAGTGGGTAACACAGCTGACAATGATTTCTCAGACACACATAAAATGAATAGGTATATTAATGTTTTAAATAGATTTATAAACAGCTGTTTAAATGATTTGAACAATTAATGCTGAAATAATATATTAATACATGTATTTTATTGTTAAGCTTTAAGAGCAGACTTGACATTTAAGAAATCGGACAGCACAAAAACTTTAAATTCCAATAAATAATCTGCATTTTTTTCTGCAAAATAAATCATGGAACCTGTTAACTGTTTGTATTGAATGAAAGAGAAATATCATCCAATATAAAATTGGTCATTTTTTAAAATAATGACCAATAATATTTGATGAAATTGACAAAAACACCCCCTGTTCTTAATGTACCCCTAATTATAGAATCACTCATACATTGGAAGTTTAAATCATCCATCTAGGTGGGTGGATAGATGTGTATCTATATGGGTGTGTCTTTTTGTTGGATCCCTCGCGCAGCTTCATGTGCACACTGCACACTTCCCCACCCTGCCTGTCAGTCAGCCACGTGCGCTTACTGCCGCCTCCAACCGGCTGCAATCTGCGGATTGAAACTTTCGTCGTTATTCAAAAGCAGCAGAAGCAGCTTCCATCGAAAGACCGGATCAGAGAGAGAGAGAGGGATGGAGCGGAGGAATTAACCGGACCAGGGAGGGGACTGAGAGCGCGCCGAGCCGGAGCCTGGACGAGGATTTACTCCAGTCTCCAGCCGTGCTGAGATCTATCCTCTAAAAATAGGCGACTCTGGACTCAGCCTGCTGCAGGTCCGCCCACCCCCCCTCTCAGAGAGGTTCACAGAGATGCTGGCTGCTTGAAGAGACGAGCTCTTCTTCCTTTTCCTCCAAACTGCATTCCTCCCCGAGAATCGAATCTCTGGAGCTCCTCGGTGGATCCTCAGACTCGGTTGTCAGTTGCGTAATTTGTTGGTGAGCACGAAACACGGACCTGGACCCCACCCGGACCCCCTCCAAGGCTGCCGGACCGGGATTAGAGCCCCCCAGCCAGCTCTGCGCACTGCCGGGAGGAAACTGCGCACATTACAGGAATATGTTTGGATGTTTTTTTTAATCTGTGAAACAGGCCCCACCTGGAGGAATAGCTGCATGTTTTTAGGGAGCAGACCAGCCCCTCAAACACTCCAACCTGCCTGGATAAGTGAGGAGAAGGTTATCCGCACTCAAGGACACCCTGTGCGTTGGTGGTGGGTGTAGTTTCGTTGGGCTTGGATGCAGGGAACGCGCGGATTCTTCCAGTGGAATTAAAGGTATTTTCCCTCCGTGCATCACTCTGCTGTGGATCCCTCTCAGAGGACTGCTGTGGATCCCTCTCAGGGGACTGCGCTCCAGTCAAACAGCACATTTACATGGATGGTACGAGCCCTTACGTCCTCCTTACTTCAGTGGAGTAACATTAATTGGGCTTTAAGAGGCGAATGGGAGGCTACTAGGAGTGTTTCAGGAACCGCATGACCCTTCTGCCCACCCACCCTTCCCACTGAGGATCTATCTCGCCTTGGGTTTGCGTGGTGAGACCACCGGCACCTGGATTCCCTTCTCACCCCCCTTTTTTTTGTATCTTCTGCCTGGCTGAGCGCACGTCTGTTCTGGCAATTCCACTTATTCTGCTGCTGCTGCTGCTGCTGCTGCTGTCCGGTCCCACACACACACACACACACACACACACACTTATACCGGTTTATTCAGCCCCAGAAAACTACCAAGATAGCCTCTCTCTCTCTCTCTTCCTGCGTGGATGGGAGAGGAGAGGAGTTGGGATACGGAGCCTGGGCTTTTCCTTGTGATTTAACTCCTCCATTAGAGGACGGATCGGGAGTGCACGAAGAAGAAGAAGGGATTCTTGGGGAAATAGACAAGAAGAAGAAGAGGAGTGGAGCTGCAGATCGATGAAGGTAAGACTGATTGATCTGCTGTTAATAAAGCAGGGTGTGTGAGATGGAGATGGCGGACCGAGCTCTGCTATGCAGCTGATTTTCTCTTGCCGTGGGGATGCCAGCCTCACTGCGGAGCCAACTAGAGTTTTATTCTTAGTGCTCAGGAAATGAATCATCGCTGTAATCTGATTAGACTCTGCCATAACCTCGCTCTGTGTGTGACTGCTCTTTTCCTGCGCCCGTGTTGGCACCCTTTAGTGGACTCTGCCATCCTCTCAGGGTGCAGACAATTCATTTAGAGCCTCCAGTCAGTGTTCTCTCTCTCTCTGGTGGTTCAGACGGTGAAAGGGTAATTGTTATTTTGGTGTCTCACTTCTGTGCTGCGACGCGTTGGCCAGGCTGGCAGCCCCGCCGTGCCTGTATGGGAATGTGTGCGTGCAGATTTCTATCTCTGCGTGCATGGACGTGTGGATGCATTCGCTCTTGCGCGCCAGTGTTGATGGATGTGTGTGTGTGTGTGGGGGCGCAGTGATAAGACGCATTTTGGGGAAACCTTCTCTCTCTCTCTCTCTCTCTCTCTCTCTCTCTCTCTCTCTCTATCCGCCTCACTCTCTATCCGCCTCACTCTCAGTTTTCTAAAGCTGCCTCATCATGCCGCTTCAGTTGACTGGCGTTACAACCACATCTATTATGCAGGAGGCTAGAAGATGAGAACACAAGAGGGGAGAGGTGAGGAGAGTGGGGAGGGAACTGGAGGAAAGAAAGAGGGGTGAAGGGACGGGTCAGAGTATGGTAAAATGGTGGAAGTGAGTGTATGGACTGGAGGAGGACAGCATCAAGAAGGATGGAAGGAGGTGGAGAGTGAAGGGAAGGACAGAGGAGATTTCAGTGGACATGAGGATCAAAAATAAAAGATGAGATTAGGAAAGATTGGAGAAGGGATGTAGAGAGGTGGGTAAGAAGAGGCAGTAGAGGAGCAGTGAGGCTGAATGATATTAGGGAAATGACAGTAGATTATTTTTATGCCGTGCATATCAGAAATGAATCGTACATAATTTAACTCAAAGTAGAAAAGGTTTGAACGTGTGCTTGAGGAGAGGATATCCTCTGAGGATGTGTTGAGCAAAGCATGTGAAGGGAAACACAACACTCCTGTGTTAAAGTGGCACTAAATGATGTTATATGCACGGTGGTACTAACTGTGTGTCCTTGAGACAGAGCAGAAAACAACACTCTTGAACAGGATCAAGATTCTGCCTGGTAACACAAGCCTGTAAGAAGCCAGGGTGTGTTTAGGAACCAGAGACAGCTCCACACTGTGAGAGCTTCTGTTCCAAAGAAAGACTGGTGTAAAAATATCTCCACAGACATCTGACAAGGCTGCCTGCAGTTCATGAAAGGATTCAGGCGAGCTGAGCAGGATTCAGGACCACGGAGAGCTTACTTGAAGTATGTCTGAGCCCCAGGTAGTGTCAGAGAGAGTGACCTCAGTGCAGCGTGCTGACTTAGGAATGCAGAGAGCTAATGCAGTTTCAGGGTCATGGAGAGACACGGCATGGTAACTAGTTGATCTTCAGTGTCAGGATCCCCCAGAGCTGGAGGGTGGGGAAGATGCCCTTTGCAAAACTTTGCTTTAAGGACCATGGAGAGCTCTGGCATTGTGCATAAAGATTGAACTCTAGTGTCAGGACCATGGAGAGCTCTGACATTGTGCATAAAAGATTGAACTCTAGTGTCAGGACCATGGAGAGCTCCGGTGTGGTTACTGTGCCACATCATTAGCTTCACTTTCAGGACCATGGACAGCTCCGATATAGTGCCACTGCTATACATTGAGCTCTACTTTCAGGACCAAGGACAGCTCCAACATAGTGTCACTGCTATACATTGAGCTCTACTTTCAGGACCAAGGACAGCTCCCACCCTAGGGTAATGCCACTTGCTTAGATATAGTTTCAGGACCAAGGAGAGCTCCAACGTAGTGTCCCTGCTATGCATTGAGCTCTACTTTCAGGACCAAGGACAGCTCCCACCCTAGGGTAATACCACTTAGATGTAGTTTCAGGATCATTGAGAGCTCTAATATGTTTTTTTGCAACTTGTTGAGCTCTTGATGTTCTAGTTCCAGTGGTTAAGCTATGATTCAGGAACACATGGTTCCTAAGAGCATGCCTGTATGTTTTCAGCACCATGCATGGCTCTAACAGCCTTTCATATCTGATTCATGGATACTTCACACGCACATGTGAACTTGCATCCAGGATCAAGGACAGCTCCTTAGAGCTCCTGTGATAGAAACTGCTTAGTGATGAGATTTAATATGTTTTCAGCACATTGGACAGTTTGAGGGATATTCTATTATGCCACAGGAATCTCTGAGATGAGTTGCTCATTGCCCTGACATGCAAATATATAAATAAAGATACATAGTTTGGTGGTTCAGGTAGATTTTGTATCTTTCTGGCACTATAGTGAACCATACTTAGTGTCAGGTCCATGGAGATCTCCAACATGGACCCTGCACCAGTAAGTCCTGGATGATTTCTGCCGGATGAGGCCTTTAAACGGTTTAAACACAGCTGCTTTAAGATGGACCTGGAGTAAAGAACAAAAGGACACTGAAACAGAAGCTGATCTCAGTGCTGAGGTCTGACATTGATTCCCGTCCCATGAGGAGAGCGGATCCACTTTTGTAAACACACTGAGCTCCAACATACTGTCAATGCCATGAGGATTCAATCAAGCCTGTTTCTTGTCTACAAATAAATTCCAACAAGCTGGAATCCAGGACCAAGTCGTGCTTCTTGGAGGCACTGTAATAGAAAGTTATCCCAGAGCAGAGACCTGACACAGGACCGTGGAGAGCTCTGACAGACTAATTGACTCACAGCCATTGGCAGATCAACAAATTCTCCTTCCTGTTGTTTGCTGTTTCAGATGACGAGTGCAATAATAGTGTGACAGCTTTACAGCCACTGGCAAGTCTTTTCTAAAAGCTTTAAACAAAAGAACAAAAGGTGCATTCACAAATCTATTAAAGTTTTATCATGCAGCAAATAAAGTGTGAGGCTGTGTTTCTTTTAGTCTGAATAATGGAGCCAGCCTTAATGGTGTCAGTGTCGAGGTGCAGAGAAGCCGAACAGATGCAGACGAAGCACAAGGTCTTAATCAGTCAGCAGTGTTTGCCTTTCCCTGCCACATCAGATGAAACCAGCTTGCAGAGCATTAGGCTGAGCAGACAGTGTTGTGCAAGGATCAGCCTGCATTGTAGTGAACATCCTGCCTGCTGAGGTGTTATTGAGCAAACACTGCATCCCTACCGCCCTCAGAGTCACTATTCTGCAGCTGACGATGACCTCTGGCCCCCTTCTGCAGGGAGGATTAATAGAGGAGAGAATATATGTGCTGGAATCAATAAAATATTTAACTATTATTGTGGTTCCAGTACATCAATACTCCCCCATGATCTATTTGCTATTATTAGATGTGAAAATAGGCATTTCAGGTTCCAGAGGGATTTTAATCCTTGCAAAAACAGAAGCTGGTGCAGGTTAGTGAAGCTGCTGAGTGCTGATAACAAACCAGTTAGTGCTCCTCTGCATGCTCTGATTCAGTATTACACATTATAACCAATAACTCATGAGTAACTCAATAACTCATTGAACTCATGGGACAGTAACCAGTGCACGAATGATTTCCTGTCATATCTCTACCCCGGGTCTTTTCAAATGGATAAGTGCTTCTTCTTAGATGTTGATTGTGACTTTGATGCAGTTCTAAAGCAGATGCAGTGATTTCAGAGGACAGTGCATTGAAAGCCTCAGCCTCAAGAGGTTGAACTTGAAGGAGAGGCTGATGAAACTTGAAGGAAATCTGGACTATGGAATGTGTAGGCTGTAGAAAATAATGCGTTAGACCAGGGGTTCCCAAGGTGTGGGTCTGGACCCTCTGAGGGGTCGCGAGATGTCTTCCAGGAAGTTTTTTCTTCTTCCAATGAATCAAAAATGTAATAAATTAATCACTTTATGGGACAGTGGGGGTCGCAAGTCTTTGGGACCTTTCTTTTGGGGGTCACAGGCTGAAAAGTTTGGGAACCACTGCATTAGATCAATGTTGTTTGATGCCCATGAATTAATTCATCATACTTTACCATTTGATTGTATTTTTTGTTTGTTTGAATGTTATATTCAGTCTCTCCTTCGATGCAAATTTGCAGAGGCCTGAGCTTTGTCTCATCCTGAACCATCTTCGGACCCTTGGGATGTTGCAGATCAGATGGGGCTCTAAAAGGGGGCCTGTTCAAAAGAGAACTTCAGGCCCTCTTTCTCAATGTACAGTTTTCCCACTCCCCTCACATCTGGCCTCCAGAGTATATCCAATGTGTGTTATTAGAGGATGTACTTGTTCCTATGATCCATCCATTTCCTCCCAAGTAAGACAGATAGACAGCTGAGTAGGACATAATAAGAGAGAGACAGAGAGAGAGAGAGACACGTCAGCAGATGGACAGATGAGCGGTATAGCCTGAAATGCTTCTACTGGTGCATTAAACCAGAGACAGACCGGTGTATAAGAGAACTGTGCAGACAGGCAGGCAGCAAGAAGCATGCAAAGGCAGAGTGGAGAAAGGAGAGGCAGCTCGGAGGCAACCCATCCAGTGTTGTACTTGAGTGTGATAATAGGAAGGGGAAAGGTGTTAATGCAGAGTGATGCGATGTTTCGTGGTGACTATTATCATATGGAGAGCATTACACTGTGCTTCACATCCCATTAGCAGGGAGAGACAAAGAGTACATCCCTACCTCCACTTACTCCCGGCACGCTGCTCTGATGTGTTTTCCACCTCCTTCTGCCTATATGACACTTTTGTCAGCTTTCTCCCTCCTCAGAAACCGTCAAGGAAAGACTGTCGGGTTTCTGCAGAAGGTTCTCAGACACAAATCTGGCGCTTCTATTTAAGAGCAAGTGCAAATGTGATGCATGACAAAAGCTGTGGATACCAAGGAACACAGAGTCACAGCAGTTAGAAGAACCAGAGAAGAGACAGGACTTCTGCAGATGTTAAAAGAACCTGGAGTGATGCTCGTTTCATGTCACGGGCAGTTCAAGAAACCTGCAACGTGCAAGCTGTAGGAACGAAAGATAGTGGATGACTGGGTGAACACAAATTTACCACCTGTTTATTGATCTGTCCAGCACAGTAAATCATTGATCTTAGCACCACTGCATTTGTTTAATACAACTGATCAAGGCAAGTTATCTGGAATACGACATGCTATCAAACTTGTATGATGCTTTAGGGACAATAGGATAATAATAATACATTGTATTTATAAAATGCTTTTCTGAAGACTCAAAGATGCTACACAGAGGATAAAAACATGAATGAAAAGCAGTCATACATTCAAAGCAGTTGTAAATAGGAGGGTTTTAGTGAGTGATTTGAAGGTGGACAGGTTGGGACAGTTGGTGGTAAGGCGTTCCAGAGGGTGGAGGCAGGGACAGAGAAAGCTCCACCACCCCAAATTCATTGCTTGGTGTCAGACGGTAGGGAGAGGAGGTGGGCGTTGGAAGATCAGAGGTTATGGGAGCGGGTGTGGTGGTGGAGCAGGTCGGTGAGGTAAGAGGGGGCCTGGTTAAGGAGGAGGAGGGGTAATGTGGTTTAGGGAGCGGGTGTGGTGGTGGAGCAGGTCGGTGAGGTAAGAGGGGGCCTGGTTATGGAGGAGGAGGGGTAATGTGGTTTAGGGAGCAGGTGTGGTGATGGAGCAGGTTGGTGAGGTAAGAGGGGGCCTGGTTCAGGAGGAGGATTTTAAAATGTATGTGCTGTTTGATAGGGAGCCAGTGGAGGTGTTGGAGGACAGGGGTGATGTGGTTTAGGGAGCAGGTGTGGTGATGGAGCAGGTTGGTGAGGTAAGAGGGGGCCTGGTTAAGGAGGAGGAGGGGTAATGTGGTTTAGGGAGCAGGTGTGGTGGTGGAGCAGGTCGGTGAGGTAAGAGGGGGCCTGGTTAAGGAGGAGGAGGGGTAATGTGGTTTAGGGAGCGGGTGTGGTGGTGGAGCAGGTCGGTGAGGTAAGAGGGGGCCTGGTTCAGGAGGAGGATTTTAAAATGTATTTGTTGTTTGATAGGGAGCCAGTGGAGGTTTTGGAGGACAGGGGTGATGTGGTTTTGGGAGCGGGTTTGGGTGAGCAGAGTTCTGGATGTATTGTAGTTTGTTAAGTTGTCTGGAAGGAAGGTAGAAGATGCTGTTGCAGTAAAAGAGTCTGGGAGGGATAAAGGCGTGGATCAGGGTTTCGGCGGTGGAGAAGGAGAGAGATGGACGGAGACGGGCGATATTTCTCAGGTGGAAAAGGGCGTTTATTTATTTGTGTAGTTATATATTTTTGGGCTTTTCACCTTTATTAGCAGGACAGCTGAAGAGAGACAGGAAATGTGGAGGGTAGAGTGTGGGGGGGAAGACATGCAGTGAATGGTGGACCAGCCAGGAGACCTCTGCAACGAGGATTATAGCCTCTATGCATGGGGCGCTTAGACCGCTAGGCCACCAGCGCCCCCAGAGGGCGGCTTTGGTGATGTGAACATGTGAGGACGAAGTTGTTGGTGGTTGTGGTGAGGGATGTTAGTACTCTAAGGTCTGGAGAGTGTCACCGCCTCCACATTAGGAGGCTCTCTTATCTTAATTGAAGCAAGCAGTCCATTTGTGTGTTTCTTAAGTCCACAAAGAAACTCTGTGTTTACCCCAGAGTGTTCACTTGTCCATTGCACTGTTGAAGTTCTGAAACTAGAGGCAGAGGAGGCGTCGCTGATGTATTATTGTAAGATTTTATCAGTAAACCAAAGTATAAAAATACGCCCGCTGTGTCTGAAGTCTATTTCTGGAGTCAGCTGTGTGAAACAGTCCTTGAAATTATTCCAGACTTTATATTTCACTGGCAGCTTCAAAGTCTGGTTACTTTACTGGCACTTTGGCCACGGTCCAGCCCGTCTATGATTGGACGTCTCTGTTCTTAAATGTGCTTGCCAGCTGAAAAACAAAAAACAGGCTGAACTGCTTCTGTTTTTCCGGCTTTGAGTTGAAAAAAAGGAAAGTTCTTCTCCTCTGGGAATTAGGTTATGTTTTGATCTTTGCAAGCTGTCATGCAGAACCGCTTCCTTTCCCTTTCATTTGACTCTAAATGTGAGGCAGGCTGTTAGGGTTTTCAGAGGCTGGAAGTAGTACTTGCTACTCCTAAAGGGTTGTTACGTAACAGCACCCCCCCCCCCACTGTGGTGTCAGATAAGCAGGTCAGAGGTCATCATAAATATCCAGATCATAATGTATGATTTAAACTCCAGTGAGAATTCTGCATCCTGTCTGGTCACAGAATTAATCTGTGGATTAATCCCTCTGCCTAGAGCTATACCCCAATCCCTCTATCCATTCACCCATCTGCTTCTCCATCCATCTGTCCATCCATCCAACCAGACAGCTTGCTTTCCTTAAGTGCATTTACTTTGTAGTCTTCCTTCCTTTTGTTCCCCCAGAGATTCTCTCACAGAACTGTTGAGGGAGGATGTTTTCTTGCAGGTGCATCGCATGCAGAGACATTGCAATTAAATGCAACGCAGCCACGACTATCTGCACTTCACGCTCTGGCCCCAAGGAGCTCCTCCGTATCAGGAAATGTCATTTCCTCTCTGCCGTCTCTTGCTTTAGATCGCAGGAGGCGTTTCTTGTTTTTTTGTTCTCCAGTCAGCCGCAGTGTGCCAACAAAGCAAGAATGCTAACAGCTCCACTATTACTGCTGCAGGAAATAAGAGCTTAAAATGACTGTAATTTAGTTCAATTCCCCCCTAAAGCACACAGAACTCTGTGCTGTATATTTATCTTATTTCTCCCAGAGTTTAGAGAGGATCCCTTTAACTAAAAGAGGGTTAGACTGCTAGCTTCTAATGTGATTAAGCGTCCCAGTTCTGGTTCTTCAGCAGGACTCAAACCCAGTGTCTGGTTTGGTTATTGATCTCCTGTCTCATGTGATTGGTTGCAGTTACTCAGTGGTGATGATGTGTGCTGTAATAACCTCAAACTCCCACACATTCTGT
Organism: Notolabrus celidotus; assembly: GCF_009762535.1. Lineage (NCBI taxonomy): Eukaryota > Metazoa > Chordata > Actinopteri > Labriformes > Labridae > Notolabrus > Notolabrus celidotus. The sequence goes on along the minus strand of NC_048285.1, from coordinate 33,430,059 downwards.
CTCCCAACACGCCACAAATACCTCACTCAAGTGTTAATTCATTTATTCTCCTCCTCCTTCTCACCTCTCCTCCTCCTCCTGTTTTCTCTCAGGTTTATTTCTGTAAACTCTTCTGCTGGTGTCTATTTAGAAAAAAAGCCTTTATCACCGAAGTGTGACCTACTTTCTGCCCATATAAGGTGTTGCGGTTCCTTTGTCGGATAAATTGAGAAATTAACGGCGGTGTTAAAAACATTCGCCTCTAGCTGTGCCAGCGACACAGACGCGTTGTGCTTTTAACAGGATCAGTGTTTCTTTACTTGTCGAGGTGTCGGAGGAACGTTTGTGAACTTAATTAAAAGTCATGTGATCCTCCTGTATGTTGTAGCAAAGAGAGATGACTCAGCATTTTTCTGTGAGCAGGCAGATGAGTGGTTTAGACAATGAGTCAGGAATGCCGTGTCATGTTTTTAGGGCTGTTTAATAAACTGGTTGTTGTAGTACAGGACTTTGATAATCTCTGGATCATTCATGACACGTGGAGGTGTGTTGACATGAACTCTTTTGGCTAGTCTCATCACTTCTACAGTAGACGGAGTGATCAATCACACGGTGGATGAAACAGACCGACCTTTTGTAACCCCATTGATCCACTGATTGATGAAGGGATTACTCAAGTTGTACAACTTTTCAATAAGTTAAAAAGCAAGATGACAAAGTGCCTGTTATGGGATTTGGATGTGTGTCTAACATGAGTCTGGTCCTGCTGGAGGTTTCTGCCTGTTAAAGGAAGTTTGTCCTTGTCACTGTAACTAGCTAAATGCTGAAGGTTGGCTGCTGCTGCTGTTTTTCATTATAAGCTTATAGTTAGAGCTGGATCAGGCTTGGACCAGGTCTTAGTTCTGCTGCTATAGGCTTAGACTGACACACTGGGATCCTGTCTTTCCCTCTCTCTCCTCTCTCTGCCTGTCTCTCACTTTAACTCTTCCTGTCCCATTAAAGTTACTAACCATAGACCTTTCTGGAGTCCCTGAGCTCCCTTGTCTCGTAGGTTCCTCTGGATCTCTGCTGGAGATTCCTTTTTTGGGGTCTGTTATTCATCCTTTCTTTCTTTCTTTCTTTCTTTCTTTCTTTCTTTCTTTCTTTCTTTCTTTCTTTCTTTCTTTCTTTCTTTCTTTCTTTCTTTCTTTCTTTCTTTCTTTCTTTCTTTCTTTCTTTCTTTCTTTCTTTCTTTCTTTCTTCTTTGTATTCCTTCCTTCTTTCATTCCCTTTTCCTTCCTTTCTTGCTTTCTTTCATTCCTTTTCCCTTTCCTTCCTTTCTTCCTTCCTTCTTTCTTTTATTCCTTTTTCCTTCCTTTCTTGCTTTCTTTCATTCATTCATTCCTCCCTTCCTTCCTTCCTTCCTTCCTTTTCTTTATTTCATTCCCTCTTTCTTTCATTCTTTCTTCCTTCCTTTCATTCCTTCCTCCTTTCTTTCTTTATTTCATCCCTTATTTATTTTTCTTCATTTCATTCCTCCATTCTTTACTTCTTTCCTTCCTTCCTTTCTTTCTTTTATTCATTTTTCCTTTTATTCCTTCCTTTCTCTCTCTTTGTTCTTTCCATGTTTCTTCATCCTTTATGTCTCCTTCTCTCACCCCGTCCTTTCCTTCTGTCAATCTTTCACCATTTATTCTCCTCTTTTTCTTTCTTCTTCTCCCTCTCTTTTCTTAGACCTTTCTGGAGTCCCTGAGCTCCCTTGGGTTTGGCGCTTCTAAATCTAAATAAAGATTGATTGATGAAGACTGGGGATATGACAGAGGGACTATTTAGTAAGACATTTCATAAACGAGGACAACTTTAAATGTCAGACCTAAAACCAGAAGCTGGTTGTGTGTTTGTCACTGACTGTTATGCCCCACCCTAAGATGGCCTCATGGTGCAAAAACAATCCATAACATGACCCAATTAAAACCAATCTCTGCTCAGTTTGATATGCATCAAGTGAAAAACAAACTAGAGTATCCTAATGAGTGTTTTTTACCTTCTAAAAAGGAAACCTTTCTGTCTTTCTTCTGTGATTGTGTGACTTTCTGTCCCTCGCAGCTCCACAGAGATCCTCCCTGAATTGAATTAAAAGCTCAGAGCTGATAACTCTGGAGCCGCTCCCTCGTCTCCCCCCCCGCCTCCAGGGCGAGTCTTCACGTGTGATGTGACAGCTGAGGGATTAATGAGAAAATGTAAAAACACGTCAAGTTTAAATTGAATGTGAAGCGGTGTGGTGCAGACCCCCAGAGAGCTGACAGTGCGAGGACACATGACCAGTGTAAATTCAATATGAGTGTCAGCGTGCTAATCTCAGCAGGACAGGTATCTATTGCTCATCACGGCTCTCTGTGTCTTTCTGTTTCCACAGTACTGTCCATCAATCTGTCTCTCCACCCCTCTCTTTCTCTCCTTTTGTTCCCTCTCTCTTTGTTCCTCTCTCCCTCTCTCCCCTGTCTCTCTTTTTCTACTTGAAGGTCACGTCTGACAGCTTGCTGATGGATGCTGCAGCATGATTTAAGAGTTCTGAACACAATAACCAGGCGTGTGTGTGTGTCTGTGTGTCTGTGTGTGTGTTCACATGGTCATAATTCAATGACAGAATAGCTAATTGTGCATGTGTGGCTGTCCTCTGCAATTATAAAATCAAACAGAGTGTAATTCATTAATTTGATAATGGACCAAAATAAAATTAGCAACAATTCTGCAGATTGATTCATCTTTAGTGTTTTATTTAGGAAGAATAGAAACCATTCTTCTGGTAGTAGTCCTTCATATCTGTGCACACATACTCACTCTCTTCTCTTTCTCTGTAAAGCATTCAGGATATTTTCATTTGCCAACAAATTTCAATCAACACAGAAGCCGGTCTACATCTCAAACATGCTAATCAAACATGTTCTTCTCACCGAAACAAAACCACTTCCTGAATGTCTCAACACGAGCTTGTTGTCCTGAAACCCACGGGTGAAAGTTCTCCCTCAGAGAGCAGCGACTGTCACAGCACACTGACCCAGAAACACAAATAACAACAGGGAGAGTTTTGGAAAGATAATCTGCGTCTCTGAGGTCAAAATGATTTCAGCTTCAACCAAATCTCTATTTGAAATAGAACAAAGAAGTCTGTTTACCTCACTCACGGTTCTACAGTGTATGAATACAAAATGCAGAGCTCTTTTTTTGGAGTCTTTGCATCCTCTTAATATATTTCAAATGTAAAAAGATGCAGTAACTATAGTATCACACGTTTATTCAGTTCTGCAGGGGCTCTCATTCTCAAGCTCAGATGCAGGATAGATACTTTTATCCGCTTGAAACCGACAACTTAAATAACTTGCAGGTGGAACTGCCTGTGCTGCAAAATTTTTTAGATATATTATTCTGCTAGTATTTCCTAATATACTTGGGTGTGCTGTTTGACTCCAAGCTTTGTTTTGATGCCCAGGTTGAAAAAGTAGTGCAGACTTGTTTTTTCCATCTCAAACTAATTTCCAAAATGAAATCATTTTTTATCATTCAACAACTTGCACAAGGTTGTACATGCCTTTTAATATGTCAAGGTTAGATTTTTGGAATGCCCTTTATTCTGGTTTGTCTCATACTTCTGTTCACCGCCTTCAATTAACTCAAAATGCAGCTGCCCAATTAATCACTGTATCACGAAAACCAGATCACATCAAAATGTTGTCACTAACTTACAAAGTTAGTAACAACCACGGTCCAGTTTGTTGAGTGGTGTGAGGAGTCTTACCTTCAGCTCAATGTTTCTAAAACCAAAGACATGGTTATTGACTTCAGAAGGAGTAATCACATGAGTGAAGTGACTCAAATCAAGGGTCAGCCTATCGAGTCTGTGCAAACTTATAAATACCTTGGGACCGTCATTGACATGAAACCGAACTTTGAGGTTTGGCGGGGCCTTAGTGTTTGGCTCCGCCCTACTCGTTGGGGGCCCATCGGGGCTGGGTGGGTGGCTGGTGTCCCTGTCACCCTCCGCCCCCCTGCTGCCCCCTCCCCTGTGGGGGCCTGGTCCGCGGCTGCCCTCGGGGCCGGGTTTCCCGGGGTTCCCTCGCGGTCCTCTTGGGGGGGTGGTGTGGTGCGCAGCTGGGGGGGTGTTACTACGGCAGCCATTGGGGTGTCCCTCCATGCCCCCGCGGCCTGGTCCATCAGTCGCAGGGCATGGGTGGGGGGCGTGGCTTGGGGGAGTGGTCGGGCCGTCTGGGGGGGGCAGGTGGGATTGGCCCTGCCGCCTCCGCCCTCCCCCCGCTCCGGCGCGCCGGTTGGTGGGCTCTGGTCCTGGTCCTGCCCGTCTGCCTGGCTGTCTGCTCCTGGTGCCGGGCCCCCTCGGCCCTGGTGGCTCCTTTGGCTCCGTCTTGGGGGGCTGTGGGGGTGGTGTTGTGGGGGTGTCCCTTGGGGGGGCTGCGGGATCTCTCCCCCCTCGCCCCCCTCTCCTCCTACTGGGTGACCTGGCGGTCGCCCTGGGTGCTCCGGCGGTACCTGCTTGCTTCCGGTCTGGGTCCTTGGCTTGTCCCCTGGCCTGGGTCTCCCGCGGCGGGTTGGGTCCTTCGGTCTGACTGCTCTCGCGGCCCGGGTGCTGAGCCGTATCGCTCGGCTGGTCTGACCCAGGTGGTCTCATCTGCACCAGTGGTGGTCTTGTTACACAAATAGAACACAGCACGGCGGCAACCCTCTGTGACCCAAGCTTCAGTAATGATTGTGAACACTAAGGGTTGCTTAATCATTAGGATCACCACACGGATTTTCTTTTTGGCATCATGGTGAGATGGTCCCTCTCCATCTAAGTGTGTTAGGTCTCTCTCTCCTTCTCTCTCCCTGTCCCTTTGTATATCCTTATGTAATCTTTCTTTCACTTTCTCTTATTTTTTTTATTTTTTGGCCCACCTAGGTGTGCACGCCCTCTTTTACAGAACATGATATTAGCTGCCAATAAAAGATAGGCCAGAGTTCTAAGAGGGATGGTGATGGTTGCATGCACACAGTCACAAGCACAGAAGAAACATGTTGTCTTTCTTTTCTTTTGCTGCAAGAATAAATTGCATGAATATTTGACAGTTTGTGACAAACATGACACAAACCAGAAATATATATGCAAACAAGAGGAAAAAAAAGAAAGAAAAAAAAAAAAAAGAAACTGAACTTTGAGGCAAACTGTGCAGTAGTGTGTAAAAAGGCTCACCAGCGTCTGCATTGCTTGAGAAAACTAGCTTTCTTTCACATTGATGGAACAATCATGACCATGTTCTACCATGCTTTTATCGAATCTGTTGTGTCCTTCTCCCTGGTCTCGTGGTTTGGCCAAATCACTCTGAAGGAAAGGAACTCTTTAAACCAGATAGTTAAATGGTCAAGCAAGTTGATTGGTGAGCCACAGGCATCCACAGTTTCCCTGTACACTAACCAGTTACAGTGGATAGCCACCTCTATTTTAAATAATGCCTCACACCCTCTGCACAGTGATTTCCAGCTTCTTCACTCTGGACGACGTTTTTTAGTCCCAAGGTGCCGGACACAGCGTCACAAGAAAAGCTTTGTTCCTGCTGCTGTTACTGAGCTGAACAAGCAATAGCTTTTATTTTCCCACACAGTCAGCCTCCAATTTTATGACTTGAGCTCAAATTGTCTTATTCATTCATGTGATTCCATTGTTTTTATTGGTTGACTGTTTTCTGATATGCTTTTTAAATGGAACCTTTAGCACTTTTATCATTTTATCATGTCTATTCATTTTACCATTTTTAGTGTTAGATTAGTTTTTAGGATATTTTTTGTATGTTTTGC
>NC_048285.1:33414257-33419257 GCF_009762535.1 Notolabrus celidotus | reverse complement strand
TTCTGTTGGTGAAGGTGTTTGCTAACCCTTTAAAACAAATGAAGCTCTGTTTTACATACACTACCAGTCCAGAGTTTGGACACACCTTCTCATTCAATGGTTTTTAATTCATTTGAATTATTTTCAACATTGTAGATTACAACAGAAGTCAAATAGGGCTCTGCATTGTGTACTAACCCTACCTCTGAACAACACAACTGATGGTCTCAAACACATTAAGAAGGCAAGTCATTCTACAAATGAACTCTTGACAAGGCTCATGTTCATTAGAAACCATTCCAGGAGACCACTTCATGAAGCGGACTGAGAGAATACCAAGAGTGTGCAAAGCTGTCATGAAGGAAAAAGGGGGCTACTTTACAGAATCTAAAATATAAAACAGATTCTGCTTTGTTTAACACTTTTTAAATAATTAAATAATTCCATATATGTTCTTTCATAGTTTGGATGTCTTCAGTATTAATCTACAGTGTTTCCAATAATTAGAATAAATGCAAACCCTTGAATGAGAAGGTGTTTCCAAACTTTTGACTGGTAGTGTGTATATATATTTTTTGAGCCATTTTTGCCTTTATTGATTGGACAGCTGAAGAGAGAGAGAGGAAATATGGGGAGTAGAGAGTGGGGGAGGACATGCAGGAAATGGTCAAGGCTGGAATTGAACGTGCAACCTCTGCAACGAGGGCTTTAGCCTCTGTATACGGGGCAATGCATAGACCACTAGGCCAACAGTGCCCAATGAAGCTCTGTTAAAGGACACTGTGTGTCGTGTATAGAACTGCCCTCACTTCCTTTAAAAGTCTTCACAATCCTGCAAAAGCAGATATAAAGAATCATGCTACATTCAAGACGACAGTCAGAAACTGATGTTTGCTGAATGTGCAGGAGCTTAAATCCGTCTGTGATTGAGCTGCCTCCCTCCTCATGTTCATATCTGCCGTTCCTGCCCGGTTACAGAACCTTGTTTTCTTTATTTCCGTATACTTGTCTTTATTTCCGGGCCCGTGTGGAAGCTTAATCAGCCGCTGTGCTGTGATGTCCTGATGGCAGATGGTGTTGTGTATTTTGTTCAGTGCAGCGTCGCTGTCGTCTCCCTGGTGACTGACGTGACCTCCTCTGCACCAGAGCTGGCATCCACATTATCTCCAGCTCCGGTCATCTGTTTCAGGGAGCTGGCTCGCACTGAGACATTTTCACTTCGCTCATGTTTCTCTGATGAGGTTTACTGTAGTGCTTTACTGAGACATTACAGGATACATTATTTATCAGTCCTCTCTTTCATTTATGAAGAGGAATCAGAGGATTAGCTGAGAGAGAGTTGTTTCTTCTGGTCAGGTAATGCTTGGATTTATAAACTTCAGGGTTTGTGCATTTCATTATTATTGAAGAATGTGAACAGTCCAGGAATGAATTCAAGCAGAGAATGATCTGAATCATAAAAACGCTGCACTGTTACCATTCAGCTGAAATATGTGGAGATATTTTAGACAATCATCCAACTGTGAGGCACGCTGTCATTTCTAAAAAACCTGGAAATGCACGCAGCAGGATGACCTCCCTGCCGGAGCACAAAAGATGAAGGCATCCAGGAATGTTTTTTTTTAAGGCAGTTCTCTCCTGTGAACTTTGCAGCACCTCAAATTAGGATGCAACATACTTCCTGTAGTATACACAGAAATCTGAATCCTGACAAACCAACAAGGATTCAAGGTTCTTTATTGTCATACCAGCACAAGCTGTCGCATGATATGGGACGAAATTTCGTTTCTCAGGTCTCAGTAAGACATTAGTAATAAATATAAAAAAGTACATAAATACAAATCTAGATATTGTGCATGGACTGATTGAGTGATTTATGTCATAGTGCAATTGAATGTGCTTGAATGTGCAAATGTACAATGTGCAAGAAATGGAAAGGTAAAGATAAGGACTGACTCATATAACTGAGAATTAACTGTTAATTTAACACGTGATCTCAGTGTCTGGGTTGCAGAGTGTGGCTAAGGTTAGCAGAGCTAGCACCACCAGCCTTAAGGCTGATTTATACTTCTGCGTCTCCCCTACGCAGCAGTGGCTGACGCGGACATGAGCCCCACATACTTGTGCGTCGGTGTGTCCGTGTCGTGCAGAAATTCTCCGCCGAAACGCCTGAGGGCAGTGTGGTCTCTCTGATAGCCGGTCGCCTGCTTCCGGTCCCGCTACGATCTCTGTTTCCTTTTCCACAGAGATTCAGAGCGTGTTATGTTAACCTACAGCTGATACATGTTGCTGTTTATCAGACAGACATGATTACATGAAGAATAGAGAGGAGGAGATGAAATACACGGCCGATGTGCGGCCGATGTCCGGGATCCCGGAAGTGTTGTAAATGCGGGAAAGACAAAGCCGCCGAGCGGACCAATCACAGGGATTGCGGTCCGCGTCGGCTCTACGTGGAGTTACATTTTGGAGGAGGTGCACGTCAGCTAAGTGCGTAGGCCTCGGCGTAGGTACGGGAGCTCCGTGGACCCCCGGCGTAGGGTACGCCGTTGATTCAACGCAGAAGTATAAATCAGCCTTTAGGTTAACGTCCTCATGCCTGTGCTGGTTCCTCATGTCTCTGGTGGAGTGGTTAAATCATAGACTGTATAAATAAAGACATAGTATCCGTGACGCCACCCATCTGTTTCTGAAGCGCTGTTTTGAGGCCAATCGTCGGCGGCAGCCATATTGCTGCTGTCGTTGATTGTGATGTTAAGAGGCGGGCCTCTTTGCTAACAGCTGCAGTGTTCCCGCCTGTCAATCGAATCAGCTGTGCCTCTCATTATGAAAAACTTGTAATCTTGATATCTTCTAAACTGCCTCCTTATTAGGGGTGCAACGGATCAAAAAACTCACGGTTCGGATCGTATCACGGTTTTGAGTCACGGATCGGATCATTTTTCGGATCAGCAAAAAAAAAAAAAAAAAAAAAGACAAATATAATTTTGTCCTCCATTTATTTTGTAAAACACTTTTAAACTTTTGCCCATTAAATAAAAACAACCATCAACTCAAAATTTACTGTGGGCCCAGTCCTGCCTCATTCACTGCATTTCATGGCATGGCAAGTGAAGGAGAAGAGGAACTTCAAAAGTTTCACTCCATTCTTCTTTCATTTGCTGATTTTCACCGTCCACTTTTCTTTGAGATGCAAACTTGGAACACACCGTTTTCGTGCATTCTAGGGTCCTACAGCTGGCAAAGTGCCAATATGTGAACTGCTCCATAAACCAAAGTGAAAGTTAAAGATTGTACTCGCAGCAGTGAACTCTAAGTGACCCAGTAACAGCCTGTCTGCGTATCGTTGACATGGAGACAAGTCCCAGTAAACACACGGTGACCCGACCAGAACACAGAGTGAAGGAGTAACAGTTCGGGGGCCACATATAGGCGGCCGGGTGCGACCCGCGGGCCGCGTATTTACGGCCTCTGGTCTAGTGGGTGCGCGACGGAATTTCATAATGTGGCTCAAGCACATTCAGCATTCACTGTATTTCACAGGGAAACCCAAAATGCTCCCATACATGTGACAGAACAGATGCAGGAGGGTTTTAAAGTCCCTCTGCTCCTCCACTTGTCATGACAACAGCTGCATTGATGAGTGAATGTGGATTGAACATGCGGTCATCACGTGAACACGCGCAACTTTTTTCATCAACCGATCCGCGGACCACGTCCGTGCCGAACCGTGAAGAGGCATCCGTACGGATCACGGATCAACGATGATCCGATGCACCACTACTCGTTATGAATCAAACTCATCCCTGTACAGTGTGTGCCGATCGAGAATTGATCTATCCAGACTACACTCGTCTTTTGAACCAGACTGTAAACATGTTGATTTCTGCTGTAAAGATCGACTCTTTGAATTGGTGTGTGTGTGGATTCTGGTACTTCTGGAGCCAGCCTCAAGTGGACACTCGAGGAACTGCAGTTTTTAACACTTCCTGACCGTAAACATGACATGTTTGTATTATTAACACATTAAAGTGCTTCTGTTCATCATCAGGCAAAATATGAAACATACTTCTGATGTAATGGCATCACAACCCAACCTAAATACACACGATACATAATCTGAACATGTTAAATATGTTCTGTTTGCTTCATGAGCTCTGGGTGTGGAAGAAAAGTCTTTAGATTAGCTGATTAAAATCCTAACACCCAAATCAGTCTGCAACTCTCTCCAGAAACTTCTGTCTTCATGCTTCTCATGAAATGTTCAACACAGCGTTTTATTCTAAAGTCTATAATGGAGGATTTTTCAGGGATTATAAATCTTAACAGGCTTTAAACATTATCCCTCTAAAATGAATATTGATTTACCTAAACAAAGCTCTGTCATGGGTGTTGTGGATGGAAAGTGATACCTGTTTTCCACTGGACGACACTGAACGGAGCTCAGCGGGAAGCTGATTACACCACCGCTGGTTCAATTCCCCCCGGAGGCCGCCGTAAAGCGTGTGCACTTAAGGAACTGAAGGTGTTCCAGATGAAAGCGTCCATTAAACTGAACGTGAATCCTCCCCTCCTATAATACGAGTCATTATGCCGTTTCAAAGGAGAGACTCTGAGCTGCTGTTTTAGGCTTATTTAGTCCCTCACAGTCCACTACGCGACACATCTCATCATCTGAAAGGTAAAAGCTCGTACTGTCACTGTTGTGCTGAAACGAAAAGGCTACATTTGCATGACTGTATCTTTATGGCTGGGTTGAGGGAGAGGTTGGAGAGGTTTAATGGCACTCATCATAATGCTGTCTTTAATCATTCATGATTCACCTTTCCATACACATCACTGAATTTTTTAAAACACTTTAGATCATCAGAGGAGAGGCCTCTCGCTGCAGGTGGAAGCTTCTAACGTGCGAGTGTGTGTGAGAGTTTGAGACCGTTTCAGAGGCGAGCTGTTGTTTTAAATGCACGCCGGATTTACATTACACGGAGCTGAATATCTGAAGACTGCTCTCGGTCACGCTA
>NC_048285.1:33336555-33413757 GCF_009762535.1 Notolabrus celidotus | reverse complement strand
CACGTGGATTTGCACCTCTGGAGCATGCATGCCAGGCTGGAAGTTGGCGGTTTAACTTTGTGATGAAACACCAAACGCCTGCACATGAAGGGGATCTTGCTTTCACTGTTTTTTAAAGTTGTAAAAGTTGTATACTTAGTCGCCCGGCCAAAGAGCAACAATATTTAACTGTTTCAGTTTCAGCAGCCTCTCAGTTTGTTGTGAGTCAGATAAAAGATAAGACAGAGGTAGATCAGCAGCTCCCGCTCCCTCAAACGACTCTCTCTGATGGTGGGGGTTTGGCGGCTCTGACAGCAGCGATGTGGCGTCCGTTCACGGCTCAAAATAAATCTTAACCTCTGCACGACCTCTGCCCTCGATCCTTTAAACCCATAAAACAATAAAACATCACAGAAGTCATCATCAGGGGCAATAACAGGACTGAACGGTCAATCAGCCGCCGTGATAGAAAATATGAAACCACAGAGGAGAGGAGGGAGGGAAGGACAGAGGAGAGAGGGAAGGACAGAGGAGAGGAGAGAGGGAAGGACAGAGAAGAGAGGGAAGGACAGAGGAGAGGAGAGAGGGAAGGACAGAGGAGAGGAGAGAGGGAAGGACAGAGGAGAGAGGGAAGGACAGAGGAGAGGAGAGAGGGAAGGACAGAGAAGAGAGGAGAGAGAGGAGAGAGGGAAGGACAGAGGAGAGGAGAGAGGGAAGGACAGAGAAGAGAGGGAAGGACAGAGGAGAGGAGAGAGAGGAGAGAGGGAAGGACAGAGGAGAGGAGAGAGAGGAGGGAGGGAAGGACAGAGGAGAGGAGAGAGGGAAGGACAGAGAAGAGAGGGAAGGACAGAGGAGAGGAGAGAGAGGAGAGAGGGAAGGACAGAGGAGAGAGGGAAGGACAGAGGAGAGAGAGAAGGACAGAGAAGAGAGGGAAGGACAGAGGAGAGGAGAGAGAGGAGAGAGGGAAGGACAGAGGAGAGAGGGAAGGACAGAGGAGAGAGAGAAGGACAGAGGAGAGGAGAGAGGGAAGGACAGAGGAGAGGAGAGAGGGAAGGACAAAGGAGAGAGGGAAGGACAGAGGAGAGAGGGAAGGAGAGAGGGAAGGACAGAGGAGAGGAGAGAGGGAAGGACAGAGGAGAGAGGGAAGGACAGAGGAGAGGAGAGACGGAAGGACAGAGAAGAGAGGGAAGGACAGAGGACAGGAGAGAGGGAAGGACAGAGAAGAGAGGGAAGGACAGAGGAGAGGAGAGAGAGGGAAGGACAGAGGAGAGAGGGAAGGACAGAGGAGAGGAGAGAGGGAAGGACAGAGGAGAGAGGGAAGGACAGAGGAGAGAGGGAAGGACAGAGGAGAGGAGAGAGGGAAGGACAGAGAAGAGAGGGAAGGACAGAGGAGAGGAGAGAGAGGAGAGAGGGAAGGACAGAGGAGAGAGGGAAGGACAGAGGAGAGAGAGAAGGACAGAGAAGAGAGGGAAGGACAGAGGAGAGGAGAGAGAGGAGAGAGGGAAGGACAGAGGAGAGAGGGAAGGACAGAGGAGAGAGAGAAGGACAGAGGAGAGGAGAGAGGGAAGGACAGAGGAGAGGAGAGAGGGAAGGACAAAGGAGAGAGGGAAGGACAGAGGAGAGAGGGAAGGAGAGAGGGAAGGACAGAGGAGAGGAGAGAGGGAAGGACAGAGGAGAGAGGGAAGGACAGAGGAGAGGAGAGACGGAAGGACAGAGAAGAGAGGGAAGGACAGAGGACAGGAGAGAGGGAAGGACAGAGAAGAGAGGGAAGGACAGAGGAGAGGAGAGAGAGGGAAGGACAGAGGAGAGAGGGAAGGACAGAGGAGAGGAGAGAGGGAAGGACAGAGGAGAGGAGAGAGGGAAGGACAGAGGAGAGGAGAGACGGAAGGACAGAGAAGAGAGGGAAGGACAGAGGAGAGGAGAGAGGGAAGGACAGAGGAGAGGAGAGAGGGAAGGACAGAGAAGAGAGGGAAGGACAGAGGAGAGGAGAGAGGGAAGGACAGAGGAGAGAGGGAAGGGCAGAGGAGAGGAGAGAGGGAAGGACAGAGGAGAGGAGAGAGGGAAGGACAGAGGAGAGGAGAGACGGAAGGACAGAGGAGAGGAGAGAGGGAAGGACAGAGGAGAGGAGAGACGGAAGGACAGAGAAGAGAGGGAAGGACAGAGAAGAGAGGGAAGGACAGAGAAGAGAGGGAAGGACAGAGGAGAGGAGAGAGGGAAGGACAGAGGAGAGGAGAGACGGAAGGACAGAGGAGGGATGGAGTAGTGACAGAAAGAGAAACTAAGAAAGAGAAACTAAGATTAGAAGAGAGGGAGCAAACAATGGATGCAAGGAATGAGAGGATGAGTTGAAAGAATGAAAGCAGAAATGAGACAAGAGGAAGAGAAAGCAGAAGACGAAACTAAGAAGAGAATGAGAGAGGAGGGATGAGAGAAAGAGGAGGAAAGAAGTTAAAAGAAGAGTGAAAGAGAGCACAGGAGGCACCTTTACAAGAGAATAAAGGGAGGTGAAGAAGTCAGCAAATTAAAGTAATTGAGGTGAGAAGACAAATTAGAGAATGAGGGGATGAAACGGAGAGGACGTGAAGAAGGAAGTAGGGGAGGAGGACAGGTGGAGGAAGCAGGTGAGAAGAAGTAGAGGAGAGGGTGCAGAGTGCAAAATAACAAAGATGACAAGACGGGTAAAGAAAGAGAGGGAACAATCAGAGGGCAGAGATGGAGGAAGAGGAGGAGGAGGTTGTGATGCTTGCCAGAGAACCGGGATCCAAGCACATGTAGGGTGGAGTGGGTGGAGAGGGTGGAGTGGGTGGAGAGGGTGGAGAGGGTGGAGAGGGTGGAAAATGGTCGTACAGACGGTCGAACATGGCGTCCGTGGAGGAAGCACAAGGAGGAAATTGTTCAGCGATGTACAGCGGCACATTTCCCTCGCCTCGTCTGGCATCACATGCACATCATGAGGAGGGTTTAAAATCTGTGAGATGCATGAAAGCAGCGTGTCACCACGTTCCCCCCCTGCAGGTTCAGGTTCAGGTTCAGGGGGCGGTCCGGTCCGGTCTGCAGACGGGCACAGAACGTTTGATTACAGACACAGCTTGTCCGCGTTGCACAAATGCATTTTAAGATCTCTCTACAGCTGACCTCATTTAGACATCAGCCGTCTAATGTTTGACTTTGAGGGAGCATGACGGAGACTTTTTAACTCTGAGGTTGTTGCCGTTAACAACAGTCATTCATTAAACATCCGATCTCTGCTAAGTGCATCGTTTCTCTCAAAAGCTTCATGTTTTATTTCACCAGAGGAGAAACACTTCGTGGTGTGAGCCCAGCTGATGTTTGTTTCATGCAGGAGATGAATTCCTGCAGATGTGTATCTCCTCTATGAGTTCCTCCATGGATGCTCTTCTTTGTCATGCACTCGTGTGTTTCTCAGTGTGATGGATCGCTCAGGTGCAGGAGGAGAAGAGAAGGAAAACTTTAGGGTGGTGTGACGTCGTTTTTCTCTCGTGTGCAGGAGTTAATTTATTTTGCACATGAGGTTATCTTTGGGGAACAAGCTGCTGCCGTGTGTGCAGAGATAATCTTTGAAAACCTCGTCCTTTAATGGACACACAGACCTCCACATGTGAGAAGTCTCTGATGCAAACACTACCTCACCTGATGGACTTTTCAAACTGCATGCAATGTCTTTAAATTTCTGATTGCAGAAAGAGTAAACCTTTAACTTCTAGTTTGTGCATTTAAGAGCACGTGAATATTAAAGACATAGCTTTCAGGAAGTAAAACATCCTGCATCCTGACGTGCAGCATATCCCATCATTTGGAGCATCTTTTGCAATCTAGACCAAAGAAACGTTCATATCAGTTTAAATAAACGTCTCAAAACGAAGAATATGCATCCATAAAAGTTTCAATGAAGGCTGCAGAAGGTTTTGTAAAAGCTAACGAGAGTTTAGATCTGAGGAGTTAGCATGCACAGTTTGTGAGTCTGAACTGCATTTCCTCTAACGGCCAGCAGGAGGCAACCACCCTGATCTCATTTCATAGATGTCTATGAGAAAATAAACCGACTCTCACTGGTCTTAAGTTTCAAATAGAGCCACAGCGACCTGCCAATCAGGATGACGGCGTGCTGATGTGTACGGTCCCTTCAACCTGCAGAAAACATGCTGATTGGCTGCTATGTCTTTAAATTTCTGATTGCAGAAAGAGTAAACCTTTAACTTCTAGTTTGTGCATTTAAGAACACGTGAATATTAAAGACAGTTTTCCAAATGAACCTTTAAGAAAGAGCAACATCCTGCAGAGTGTTGCAGCATCCTGCATCTTGCTGTGCAGCATATCCCATCATTTGGAGCATCTTTTGCAATCTAGACCAAAGAAACGTTCATATCACGACTTTAGTTTGAATAAAGGTCTGAAAATGAAGAATATGCATCCATGAAGGCTGCAGAAGGTTTTGTAAAAGCTCACTATTAGATCCTAAGAGGAGTTAGCATGTTCAGTTGTCGAGTCTGAACTGCATTTCCTCTCACGGCCAGTAGGAGGCGACCTCTCTGGTCTCATTTCATAGAACTATATGAGAAAATGAGCTGGGTTTTATACTTTAACTCAGCTGTCAAAATGACTTTAAAGTCTCAGTCTTAAGTTTTGAATCGAGTCACAGCGACCTGCCGATCAGGATGACGGCGTCCTGACGTGCATGGTCGCTTTAAGCTGCAGAAAACATGCCAATGGCTGAAATGTCTTTAAATTTCTGATTGCAGAAAGAGTAAACCTTTAACTTCTAGTTTGTGCATTTAAGAGCACGTGAATATTAAAGACAGTTTTCCAAATGAACCTTTAAGAAAGAGCAACATCCTGCAGAGTGTTGCAGAATCCTGCATCCTGATGTGCATCATATCCCATCATTTGGAGCATCTTTTGCAATCTAGACCAAAGAAACGTTCATATCACGACTTTAGTTTGAATAAAGGTCTGAAAATGAAGAATATGCATCCATGAAGGCTGCAGAAGGTTTCGGAGAAGCTCACGATTAGATCCTAAGAGGAGTTAGCATGTTCAGTTGTCGAGTCTGAACTACATTTCCTCAAACGGCCAGTAGGAGGTGACCTCCCTGGTATCATTTCATAGACGTCTATGAGAAAGTGGATTCTTTACTTTAACTCAGCTGTCAAAATGACTTTAAAGTCTCAGTCTTTAGTTTTGAATCAAATCACAGCAACCTGCCGATCAGGATGGCGGCCTTCTGATGTGCATGGTCGCTTTAAGCTGCAGAAAACATGCCAATGGCTGAAATGTCTTTAAATTTCTGATTGCAGAAAGAGTAAACCTTTAACTTCTAGTTTGTGCATTTAAGAACACGTGAATATTAAAGACAGTTTTCAAAATGAACCTTTAAGAAAGAGCAACATCCTGCAGAGTGTTGCAGAATCCTGCATCCTGATGTGCATCATATCCCATCATTTGGAGCATCTTTTGCAATCTAGACTAAAGAAACGTTCATATCAGTTTGAATAAATATCTAAAAATGAAGAATATGCATCCATGAAGGCTGCAGAAGGTTTTGTAAAAGCTCACGATTAGATCCTAAGAGGAGTTAGCATGTTCAGTTGTCGAGCCTGAACTACATTTCCTCAAACGGCCAGTAGGAGGCGACCTCCCTGGTATCATTTCATAGACGTCTATGAGAAAGTGGATTCTTTACTTTAACTCAGCTGTCAAAATGACTTTAAAGTCTCAGTCTTTAGTTTTGAATCAAATCACAGCAACCTGCAGATCAGGATGACGGCCTTCTGACGTGCATGGTCGCTTTAAGCTGCAGAAAAACATGCCAATGGCTGAAATGTCTTTAAATTTCCAATTGCAGAAAGAGTAAACCTTTAACTTCTAGTTTGTGCGTTTAAGAACACGTGAATATTAAAGACAGTTTTCCAAATGAACCTTTAAGAAAGAGCAACATCCTGCAGAGTGTTGCAGCATCCTGCATCCTGATGTGCATCATATCCAATCATTTGGAGCATCTTTTGCAATCTAGACCAAAGAAACGTTCATATCACGACTTTAGTTTGAATAAAGGTCTGAAAATGAAGAATATGCATCCATGAAGGCTGCAGAAGGTTTTGTAAAAGCTCACGATTAGATCTAAAGAGGAGTTAGCACGTTCAGTTGTCGAGTCTGAACTGCATTTCCTCTCACGGCCAGCAGGAGGCGACCTCCCTGGTCTCATTGTATAGAAGTCTATGAGAAAATGAGCTGGGTTTTATACTTTAACTCAGCTGTCAAAATGACTTTAAAGTCTCAGTCTTAAGTTTTGAATCGAGTCACAGCGACCTGCCGATCAGGATGGCGGCGTCCTGATTTGCACGGTCGCTTCAAGCTGCAGAAAACATGCCGCTGTGTGAAATGTGGAACACAAGGCCTCTGAAGAAAATCAGAGGATGCAGAGTCCTCCCGCTCGCTCTCTGAGTCTAACTCTTTGGTATCCTCGGTATGTCTGGAAACACGCTTCATTAGCGCCGCCGTCATCGGCTGATTTATTGACCTACTTTTGTCGATCAATCTCTTAAAAAGCTCGCCATGACTCTCTCTGGCTGCAGATTCTGACATGTTTGGATGTTTCCTGTGAAAGTGAAAGTCTCTGGGGTTTGGATGTTTGGACTGATGCATGTTGAGATTCTACTTCTGCACGCTGGGTTTCTCGTGCATCATGGCGGCACTTTGACTCTTGAAACAAAGCGAGGATGCTGCAGCTCGTCTCTGTGTTCTCAAACATCTTCATGTCTCTGAGGCGGAGAGCTCAGAGAGACGATGCTGGAGCTCCACCAGCTGACACGGGTCACAGTTTAGACGCTGCACAGCAGATACCAGGAGATTATTTGACCAGAGAATAAAATATGGAGGGAAAAAAAAGCTCTGCTGGAAGACTTAGGAGATAACATCAAATCGGTATTAAGCTACACAGACAGATAGCGCTGCCATGGATAAAATATTTAGCTGGCTTTCCGAATCAGCCTCCCTCTCTTCTCCTCACTCTGCATTTGTGAGTGTGTGTGTGTGTGTGTGTGTGTGTGTGTGTGCGCCTTCCCCCCCAAATCCTAACCGGCATGCCTGTTCGCTGTGAAAAACAGGGTCAGGCTGGAGAAAAAAGAGAAAGAGAGCGAGCACATGATGGGCAGATAAAGGCTTGTCTGTGTCTGAGGGAGAAGAGAGCGAGGAGGATGAGAGGAGGAGGAGGAGGAGGAGGGTAGAGCGATGAAGGGGCCTCTCTGTTGAAGGAGGGACTCGCGGCTCTATAGAAGGCTCCCATGGCGGACAGAAACAAGGCATTTAGTCTGCGAGTCGGCCTCGGTAACGCCATAATAGGCTCTTATAATGATGCCACTATGGACAGGGAGGGGAGGAGAGAAAGCGCAGAATGTCCCTTTAAACTGGAGGCTTGTTGAGAGGAATGTGATGGAGGAGGAGGAGGAGGAGGAGGAGGAGGAGGAGGATGAGCTGGTGGATGATGGGAGGATCTGGGTGAGAGTTTGGGGAGAGGAAGGGAAGCTGGCGTCGAGTCGTTCTGCAGGAAGACGTTAAAAACATGAAACTGAGACATGATTCAGTCTGTGCATGATTGGATGTTTAAAATGCTCAAACAGGAGCGCTGCAGGTTGAGTTCTGATTGGTTGTTGGAGGATGATCTGCAGATACATCCCTGTTCTCCATAAAATGCATCCATGAAAAGAAAAGAGATGCATTTAAAGATGTATGTCATGCAGAGAGGATCAAACTCTGAGCGTGCTGCAGAATCTTTAACGTCTGTTTCAGATCTTGAGTTCAGTTTCTTTGAATAATGTGAAGATGCTTGACGTTCAGGAGGATCCGATGCTCCTTATGACCTTTAACTGATTGCATTTGTTGCTCTTTCTGCACAAGTGTCTGTTGTGTCTTAAATTTGGAAATGAAGATATGTTGAGAGGTGGGTAGCGCTGTTGCCTCACAGCTAGAAGGTTCCTGGTTTGAATCCCTTTCTATGTGGAGTGTGCATGTTCTCCCTGGGTACTCTGGCTTCCTCCCACAGTCCAAAAACATGCTCACCAGGTTGATTGATCACTCTAAATTGCCCGTAGGTGTGAGTGTGTGTGTGAATGGTTGTCTGTCTCTCTGTGTTAGCCCTGTGATAGGTTGGCGACCTGTCCAGGGTGTACCCTGCCTTCCACCCAAAGCCAGCTGGGATAGGCTCCAGCCCCCCGTGACCCCTAATGGGATAAGCGGTCAAGATAATGGATGGATGGATGGATGGATGGATGGATGGATGGATGGATGGATGGATGGATGGATGGATGGATGGATGGATGGATGGATGGATGGATGGATGGATGGATGGATGGATATGTTGAGAGAAGGATTTCAAAATAAAAGCACAATGTCAGATTTTTAGAGCAGGTGCAAAAGATGAAATTGTTTAAGTATTTTCAGGGTCTTCGTGGGATTGTTCATCTGATTGTTGAAGCTACAACTCAAAGCAGAAGAGTGTAGTTTTGTGTGCATGATGGTTGGAGGACTGAATATGCAACCTGTCCACTGATGCAAGTCAGAGTTTTGCAGGATTGGTGGAGTAGCCCTCAAAGACCTAGAACCGCCAATCCTATCAACAAGCTTTAAAACCTCAGTTACAGTGGACATCCTCAGCTTTCCATTGATCCCACATTTGTCTCATTCAAACTAAATTCAGGAGAGTCTGCCCCCCTTAAAGATGTTCTAAGTCTTTAAGGGTTAAGAAAGAAAAAGCGTCACCAGAACAAAGAAAGGACGAAGCATTAAATCTGTACGATGTGACGTCCGACCACGTTCTGCACAAGTCCCCCCCCCAGAGAGGAGGTCCTGGTGTTTAAAGAGAGATAACATGCAGGTTTACTCACAGCACCTCCTGCAGGACACTCATGGTGCTGCGTTTAGTCACACAGAGTCATTTGGGACGGGACGGTTGGAGGGAGTCTCAGGGAATGTGGGGTGAGAGAGAGGTGGGGTCGAACCAGATATTGCTGCAGCGTGGAGTGAAGCTTCTGTGCATGCTTTAACTGCTAAGCTAATTTCATTTGAACATACATGGGGCGCCTGTTTCACCTGGTGGTTAAAGTGCAGAGGCTGAAGTCCTCGGTGCATCCGACTCCTGACCCCCCCTCCTCTCCTGTCTCTCTAATAAAGGCGAGAGAGAAAGTCGCTCCTCTTAAACTCTATCCAACAGGTCGATCGTGTGTTGATATCATTTCTGCAGGATGCATTTGATGCGTCTGACGCTGAGCCTCAGGTGTGATCGTCTTCACTCTGTAGAGACCTGATGGATGGAGGTAGTCTTGTTTGTAACGTCAGACATGTTGAAGCAGAGAGAGAAACATGGCTCAGCTCTGAAGGTGGAGGAAGATGGAGGAGGTTCAGTGTGTGATGCTCTCAGTCGCCCACAGCTTCACTCCTGCAGCCAGTTTTTTAAACGTGCATGCTTGTTGTTCTTGCATCACGTTTCTCCTGCAGAGTTAGACTTTCACTTTGACTTCAGGAGAGAAGAGAGGAAGAGAAGTGTCACGGTGAAGACAGAGCGAAGTCGATTCAAGCGTCGACTCGGTTGATTTAATTCTTGTGTTTTGAGTTAATCTGAGTTATTCTGGGTTCTTCTTTTCTTTGTGAAGACGAGCTTTGATTTGATTCGTAATATGTTGCAAGAATGAAGATAAATGAAAGTTTTTCTTTAGTAAAATGTTTGAAGAGACGCTCAGATAAAAATCTCTGCAGCTCCATCCGGAGAGGCTTTTAGTCGGTGGTGCAATCAAATGAAAGTTTGTAAGACATGAAGTCTAACCGGGAGAACACAAGACGCCAAATAAATCCACGAGGAGAGGAATCCACGTCCTCGTCCTCGTAGACACGAAATCAAATCACCGCTTTGACTCGTCGCTTCTCCCGACAGGTGGAGCAGCTCGCCGTAATAAGACGTGTTGGAGCGTGCACTCGAGTCTAAACGCCGCCGCACCGATCAAATGATCTCAACAACAGAGGTGAGCAGAAGTCTGGAGGCTCTACGATGAAGAATAACATTTCATTATCTCTGCAGCCGCGCCGCAGATAGTCACGGAGGAGAGAGGCATGAAACTCTATTAAACTGTCTCCTGTTGGATCCTCAGATAAACTCCTGCTGCTGCTGCTGCTCTCTCTCCGCTCCGTGGGTTTCAGACGCCGCCGCCACGTTTGTTCTCATTAAAACACTCAGAGGACACCTGCAGGGACCAGGAGCTCTGATGGGTGGTGTCAGGACTTTAACGTGACTCTCACTTTCAGGGAGTCGGGATGGAAGGCAGACGAGGGTTCGAATGTGAGAGTCTGAAGTTTCAATCCTTCGTCTTCATCGTTCTTAGAGATTTGAAAGACGTCTCTCGTTGAAGAGTTTGACGTTAATCTTCCTGCCGCTCTGCATGTCGGCGTAATCGAGCCTCTTTCAGTGCTTTCACTTGAATCTTTAGCAGAACAACATCTCAACTCCAGAGAAGCTTTAATTCATTAATTAAAAGCACAGAAGATGTTTTTAAAAAAGAAAGTTCTTGTCCAGATTTCAGTTTAACTTTGTCCTCGGCGCCGCAGCATCACGTCCGATTATCTCAGAGTTAATCTCAGTGAGTTTCCCGCCATGATGTGCATTCGTTCACCTGTAGATCTTCTCTTTCATGCAGCAGACTCGTGCATATATTTAAGTTTGTTAAAGTGTTGCATCAGTGAAGTTCAGATTTGACCGGACGTGAAGAGTTAAAGTCGCGCCTGCAGGATGAACTTGAACCTGACGGCGCTGACTCAGACTCTGTTTGAGGTTCAGACACAATCATATCTGTTTCCTCGTGCTCTGCAGACATGTGGTTGACGTGTTGTGCTGCTCTGAGCTGCAGTGTGTGTGTGTGTATATGTGTGTGTGTGTGTGTGTTTACCACAGATCCTCCTTCACATGTAAACCTGTGTGAGTGCTTTGCGTGCAGTCTCTCCTGATCCCTCTGATGGATTTAACAGGCTTAAATCAAGTGTCATGTAATTTGAAACTTTATTGCTGCCTGCAGGAAAATCCTCTTTTCTCCTGAACCCCCCCCTCCCTGCTCGCTCTGAGGGGTCAGAGGTCAGGGGTGAAGGTCTCCTGCAGGTTTAGGGGCGACGTCACCAGGGAGGTGGTTTTTTTTTAGTGTGAAGGACAGTTTGTGGAAGTTACATCATCCTGCAGCTCAGCCAGCAGGTTAAAGGACCAATCTGGGGTTTTAATAAAAACACGCTGCATCAGAAACAGAGGAGTGGAGTCTGCTGTCAGCTCACGTCACTCTTTAGAGGCAGGGTATGCATTTCTTCACCTTCATGCCTTCAGTGTTAAAGTCACAGGGGTGTCCCAATGCTGTCCCGGCGTCAGAGGAGGCGTTACAGGGCGAGACGGGAGCACTGTGAAGTCAGAGTCTGCAGCACAGAGCAGCGGTCTGTGTGACTGTGTTAGAGGCCTTCAGCTGTGTCACTAATCTGAACGTTACTTCCTGTACATCCAGAAGATTAACATAGAAAGCAATCTGATCTGTGACACACATACAAACTTTGTCAGAGCCAATGCACAGGGAGGGCGTGAAGGCGTGTTTTGGGATGCATTTACACACTCGTGATGTTTGATTCTGCAGGGAGCGTTGTCTGTGTCAGAGGAAGTCTTTCACTCTGATTCAATGTGGTGTCATGATTCTTGGTCTGATATCACACAGAGGTCGTCTTCTAGGAGATCGGAACAGAGCTGGATCTATCCCAGCTCTGATTAGGCGAGAGGCGAGGTCAGACAGACAGACAGACAGACAAAGAGACAATCAACCACTCATGTAGGAGCAATTAAGAGACACCAATCAGCCTAACGAGCATGTTTCTGGACTCTGGGAGGAAGCCGGAGTGCGCTCATGCATGCAAGGGGAGAACAAGCTCCTGCCAAGCTTGGGTTTCAAACAAGGAACCTTCTTGCAGCGCTGACCAGAATTGCAAACTCAGCGAGTCAACATGACTCGTTTTCCAAAAAGAGACTAGCAACAAAATGAACAACCCAATCCTAAGCGCTCACAGGCGGCCCAGTCCTAATGGTGCTGCAGTCCGTCCTAGCTGCAGTCAGAGCAGGAGATGTGCACCTATCCGAGTCCAGACTGCAAATGAATTGAGCGTGCACGAAGCCACCGCTGGCTTTCAAACCGCAGCAATTTCAAAGATATTGAGATTACGAGTCTTACACTGAGAGGCACAGCTGACTTGATTGACAGGCAGGAACACTGCAGCTGTTGGCGAGGAGGCTCAAAGCCCGCCTCTTTCTTGCAGCACTAACCAGTGCTGCAAACTTAAAGACTCAGTTGATATATTCAGTTTTCAGACTCTTAAAGCGACTCTTTTTCCAAATAGCAAATCTAGCACTCAGAGGCGGCCCGGTCCTCATCGTGCAGCAGTCCCTCCTAGCTGCAGTCAGAGCAGGAGATGTTCACCTCTCAGTGTCCAGACTGCAAATGAATCAAACATGCATGAAGGTGCCGCCACTGGCTGATCCCACCCTACATGTATAAAAAGAAGTATTGACAGAAGAAAGTTCATTTGTAGTTTAAGAGAAACCCATTAGGGTGTTTTTTACTCACTTTTTGTCTCTTCTATGTCGCCCTTTCCAATGTCATGCACACAATAAATCATGCAAATCAAGTGATGACATCATTTAGCCATTTTTAGGACAGCCAATAGCTACTGTCCTTACTGAGGAGTTTGCAACACTGGCGCTAACCTCTGCACCGCCCAGCAGCCCAGAATCAGTTCAAGCTGGTATGAAGCTGGTTTGGAGGTGTTGTGAAGTGTGATATGATGATAATCTGTGAGGGGCAGAGGTGCTCTGTGTGAAACTCCAACAACAGAAGACTAACATCCTCACATTGTTGATAAAACAGTGAGATGTGGAGGTTTGCAGGTTTTTACTCTTGCTGCAATCCAACTGTTGGAGGCTTTAGGGCGTTGCAAAAGTGATGCAACTTTATCAACCAGGGTTTCTAGATTTTAGCTGCAAATTCGTGCAGGAGTCGTCGTCTAAAGTCTGCACGCCTGTTTGCATGTGGTGCATGTTCCCTGGGATGCATGCTGCTAAATAAAAAAGGGAAATAGGCCGCACAGATTTGGGACAGCAGTGTCGTAGTAAACATCCAAGAGACCCAATTTCCCGTGCACGAGTCAAACTGTTTCATTATGTTCAGTTTGGGAATGAAACAGAAAGTCGGAGCTCCAGATTCGTCCCGATTGAGTTTTTAATGAAGCTTCTGCAGAAAGAGTTTGTATCCCACTGATCTTTTATCTCCTTCTTTGTCCCAGAGGGAATATTTGTCTTGCAGCATTAGGACGAATGGTGGAGATGATTCATAGCAGGATCAGAAGGAGAGTGTCAAAGTGTTCTTAAAGGGAATCAGAAATCAACCATGTTTTTTAATCGCAGAGAAAGCGTCGTCTGACGTCGGTGGTCTCTTTCAAATCCTCACAAAAATGCAAAGCTGCACCTTCCCCTCTCTCCAAGACTGATCCTGAACAAACCGTCTGCTGTGAACCGGCTCACGGGGAACTGTGCTCGACATTTTTCTAGTGGAGGCAGTGAATTGAAAATAAATGGACCCTAACGGTGCCGCACATGAGGGCCCATCCAGACCTCCTCCCTCCCTCCCCTCCCAGACCCTGCCCCTGATGCAAAACCACAACAGCAGGGGTAATTAGGGACTTTTATTTTGAAAATAAACGTCTGCTTGGTAATGAGGGAGGAAAGAACTCTAATTCAGCCGCAGAGAGGACGAGCGTCTTCGAGGCAGATACTCAGAGAGAAAACATCCACAGTGGATTAAGACGCAGATCTCACACTCGCTGCTAAGTCTCTGCAGGGCCGTGACATCTGCAGGAAGTGAATAACAACAACTCATTCCACTACAGAAGATCACAGGGAGGAGGAGGCACAATGTGGGAGTTTAAGAGCACAAGATTTAATGCACTAATGAATGCATCAGTCGGAGGAATGTTTCACTTCTCTGTAAGAAACTGAAGATGAAAACTTGAGTTTCTTTTAATCTCAGTCAGATATATAATCAGTGTTCCTGTTTAAGAAGTTAAAACAACTTCATTGCAGATTATTTTCCTTCAATAGACAGACTTATTCAGATATACAGATTCATTAATCACCTGCTTTGGGGAAGGAGGGTGCAAGAAACAAACTGGAGTCTGCACCAAAGATGCAAGCTAGTGGGTCGTTTGTGCACGATGGCGCTGAAGTGGAGGGACGCACACCTGCTGCACAAACATGTAGCCTGCTGTTGAAAGTGTGCAGGGTGAGGAGGGATGGATGGGTCCTAAAAACAGGACTTTAACGGGTCTACAGTTTGGCTCCAGTGTGACACAAAATGCATTCAAGTACGTCATCAGCCTGCAGACGCTCACTGACGGGCTGTTTATGAAAATCAATGAATACTTTGATTTTATTTCTTAGTGGAACAACTGAAGTCAAGGCTGCTGACAGGATTTAGCTGGCGTCAACACTCCAGGTGCTTTATGGTTCTTTAGATGCACGCTTCAACTTGTGCAGTTAAAGAAGTCTTCTTCTTCTTCTCCTTCCATCACCTCTTCTTCCCAGGCTTTGCAAACAGATTCTGAAATGTTGAAGCTTGTTGTCGGTGTGCACAAGCTGTGATTTTGTGCATGCAACTAATGCGTCACTTATCCTCCCTTTAGTCTCAGCCCGTCACTCCCCACTCTCTCTCTCTCTCTTAGATTCCTGCTCTATCCTTCATCCTCTTCTCTTCAAATGCAAGGGGAAAAAGTCACATCATCGTCGACATATCGCCGGATATTTTCTGATCTGATGAACATCTTTAAGCTTTTATCTCCTGATACTGATCTGACTCTCAGTATCTTCATGCATCCCAACAAAAAGTTAAAACAGAAGTCAACCAACATGTCTACTTCTTACTTGTGTAAGCAGGTTTAAACAAAACAAATGAAAAGAAGTAGGGTACGTAAACTGGAGCACTAACTGCACTGGGAGCGTGACCATGTTCCCACATTCTGATGCTGCTTGAAATTAAATTACCCTTTCATTCATTCATTCACTATAAAGTGCTTCCAAAAAGTAGGGTTTAAATTGAAGGGAACACAAGAGCTAACTTTGAAAATGTCCTAGAAATGTGGGAACATAGGGATGACCCCCCTGCACCTATCCAGGTAGATTTGGAGCCTGAACCTCACTTTAAGTTTGTCTTGTAGAGTCATGAAGGTTTCAGGACGTGTTGTTTATTCATAAATGACGACACTGCATATGCAAAGGGTCGCTGCATGATCTTTTAAAGAGTACCGTCTCATTATTTCTGCAGAAAAAGCTGCACGGTTTCACTTTGTCTTATTTCTAATCGATCAGGTCCCAAAACAAGTGTTACCCTGTTTCTGAAAACCCACTTTGGTATCCTGTCAACTCAAATCTTGTCGCTGTAGTTTTTCATCCAATAACGCCCACAAAGGAGGACAGAGTGCGTTCATTAACTGCTGCTTTCAGAGGCGGACGTGTGCTGGAGTGGATCTTTCAAGCAGCAGGACGGCGTTTAGAGGAAATGAGGAGAATGAACTTCCCTCTTGTGTTATTGAATTAAACTTGTTGGATGGAGCGAGGTGGTTGTTGCTGTGTTTGTGTTTGAGGGAGAGGAGGCAGGAGCACTTGTTGATTTTAAACGCTTCATGGGATTTGCAGAGAATATTAAAAGGACACATCTTTAAGTTCCTGAATTTAAATAATGAGATGTGCTCGTAAAGGAGACGAGTGAGAGAGAGAGAGAGCGGCACAGACGGAGCGGCGTGTCGTCCTGTGGGCTGAATCCAGTTTAAATTGGCTGCTCTCCTAGCTCTGGATTAGACCTGGGCTTAATACCTTTACACTAAAAGGCCTGTGTGTTCCCTCAGAGGGCAATCTGCAGCAGGAACACACCAGGCTTTAATCCACAGCAGCAACAACAACAACAACAACAACTGTTTATCTGCCTGAAGCTCGCCGCCACGCCAGGCCCCGCTCATCCTCGCTCCACGTCAGCATTTCACAGTCCGCACGCCGCCTCCTCCGATGTGACGGAGACGGCGCGTAGAAACACAGAAAAGACGTCCAAAAAGTGAGCAGATTATAAATGATTCACCCAGAGTTCGTTTTGCGGAGCCAGACATTGAAGCAGCTTTGATATCTGGCAGCCATCTTTGTTTGGGTCAAAGATTAAGCCTCTTGAAAAATGATTTCCGTTCTGCTGCAGCAGGAAAGCAGAGGCGCCAGTGGTACAAATTATTGAAGCAGATTAAATCTGCAACATTTATGGTTTTCAATTCATCATAAATCAATTAAAGACATCAACATGTCTCCAGTTTGACTTCTGCAGCCTGAAAATGTGATGTTATTGTTCCATTTATTCAATTATCAGATGATTTTTGGGGTTTTAGTTCAGGAAAACGAGACGTCTTAAGACTTGGACATTACAGGATGCATGTTACTTCAATTAAATGTTGAAACGCATTCATTATTTCTGCATCTTATCAAGTTGCGCGCTCACTGAAGACACTGTTACATAAAGTTGCACGCTTTAAAAACATGGAGGCAAACACGAGAGCAGAACGAGGTCGCAATCTGGCCCGCAGGAGATTGTGGTTTGCGTGATCCTATTTAAAATAATCTAAAATAAAAAACATAATCCATAGCATAATTTACATAACCTCAGGCTGCACAGAGTTCAGAGATGGTAAGCTTTTGAAGCAATCCAAGAAATTAACCTCACTATACTTACAAAACAGGAAAGAGCAGAGTATTTATCTACTGCAGATTTCACTTCAGACTGGGCTCAAGAAAACAGAAATAGAGTTAAAATAGACAAAGATGTAATAACTGCTGCAGGTTTTTAGAAAGGTTTCATGTGTTATAGGCTTCAGACTTTATTTGGATTCATGCATTTTGTGTAAATCAAGTTGAAATGAAAGAAAAAACATATCCAACATGGATAGATCTTTCATCTTGTAGGGTGAGGTTGCACAGATGCAATTAGCCCAAATATTTACCCAGACTTCCTGGTAAAATTCCTGCAGAAAGTCTGGTTGAGTGCAGCACGCAAAAGTCAGAAAAATCCACCACAAACGAGAAGGTGAGGTGACGATATTTACATCTTACATCCAGTGGGAACTTTTTGTAATAAAGGTGCTCACCATGTTGTGGACATTATTAATTTATCCACCTTGCACTGATGCAAAGGCATTAATGTCATCAAACTCTGCTTCGCCAGCTGTCTTGGACATCCTGCAAACATTACACGGTTGCTATAAAGCCTCCTTTTTACATCAGGTACCATGCAGAGGTGCAAGAAACTGCAGTACCTCGAGTGTCCACTTGAGGCTGGCTGCAAAAGCCAATTCATCCCCATTTAGAGCCCTTTTAAAAATGTACGTTTCTGCAGGAGTAACAGAGATGTTTACATCCAGGTACATAAAACATATTTGTCTTCACTGATGAAGCTCTCCCACCCCTAACACATGAACTGTAAATAACCTAATTAACTGACCCCACAATAAACCTACTATAAACACTCAAATCCTTCATGGCTCCTGCAGTATGCATACATTTACAAAATAAGGGGCGTGGCAAGTCGACCAATAGGTGTGCATGTTGCAGCAGTGTCTAAGCCTGAGTCTAGATCGATGAAAAGTTGCATTGAGCCAGTGTTTATGAAATCTTCTACATGTTTTCAGGCGTGCATGTGTGAAAAGGAATTATCTCAGAGTTCATTTTTCAGTCGGTAAGATGAGCTTCTGTGCAGAGCATCCAATCAGGCGTCTGTTTGATGCAGAGCCTTTGTTTAGCTTTGATCTGATTGGATCACAGTCAGCGGTGTGCACGGCGTCCTGCAGGGACACATTTTTAAAAAGAGATGTAATCACGCCTTCACTCCTCTTACTTTCACCTGGCGTTTGTTGGGATGTAAAGTTCGGCCTTCAGACACCGTGTGTGTGTGTGTGTGTGTGTCTGTGTTTGTGTGTGTGTGTGTGTGTGTGCAGAGACGTGTAAAAGCAATCCGGCTCTGTGAGAGCGTTTTGCAGCCAAAAGAGCTGAAACGTTGCTGCTGCTGCTGCTGCTGCTGTTGCTTTGCCTCACAGAGGCAACAGTGCAGAACGTATTTCTCCAGCTATCATTACACATCCAGCTGCTGCGTGTCAGGTCGAATCCTCCCAATGAGTCTGCAGCAGGTGGAGCTCCTCGGCTCATGTGAACTGTGTCGGCAGGAGCCGAAAGCAGGATGAGATTTTTTAAAAACCTACCTGAGTTTGGCCGGGAGCCCGGGAACATTGATCTGATTTTTAGAGTGATTTGTTTCTGTGTAGCGGTGAAGGAAAGACGGCTTTGTTCTCAATGTCTTCAGGGATGTTTGCAGCATGAAAAGACTTTGTTGATCTCAAACAGGAGGACTAAGACTTCAGGGTTCATGCAGAACTGTGAGGTGGATTTTTATTCATCAGGAGAAGGGCTTTAAGTCCGTGTTGAGCCACTTCCTGAAACCTGGGGGTGATTTCTGTGCCCGAGTCAGCGTGGCCTGAAGCAAAGAGTGACTCCAGTATTTTTAAACCGGCGCCCTTTTGATATATTCTGAGGTCTGAATGACTAATAGGTTTAAAAAGCTTACAAATCGTTCCAGTATTGGCCGCAACTAATCCATGGAGGCCAAAGTCCCTGATCAAAGTGCGTCCACGAAAAGTTCCCGGGTTGTTATTCTTAGTATCTGAGGACTATAACACAGAGAGGATCCCTGCAGAGACAGAGCTGTGTGGTGCAGGAGGAGCGGCTGAGACAGGTGCTCTCTTCAACTCCTCCAGACTCCACCGAGAGAGAGACGATTACTGTCAGAACACGGGAGCTGCTGCTCATCTACCTCCATCTTTATCAGTCTGTTTCTGCACGTCATGAAAGTCACGTTTTGCTCCTGATGACAACTCCTGTATTTGATCCTAAAGTGACTGCATTGGTGGATGATCTAAGATCTCTAACCGTCACACACGACCTAAAACAGCAACAGATTTCTCAGTGTTGTTTTTAGAGAGTGAGGATACGACCGACACAGCTCCTCACGTGGTAGAATATTCATTCCACGCTCTCTGAACTCAAAATCAATGAACACTTCTCAGAGTCAGACGTGACTCTGGAGTAAACAATGATTGCTACCTGCTCAGCCACCTGGTACGCATCCAACGTGGTGCAATCTCTGCACAACTCCACTCCTGGCCTCCAGTTTGTTTGCGTGCTTCATGTTCGTGCACGAATCAACACGTTGGTCCTCCATGTTTCACGTCCTCCTGACTCTGAGCTTCATGTTCACTTCTGTCACCATGTCTGTGTTTGTTGTGCTTCCTTCTTCAGTTAGCATGCCCCATAGGAAAATAAATGTAGAGAGGAGATCTCAAAAGTGTTTCATTTCTGTCTCCTAGACAACAATGAGATCTGTTTGAAAGCAAAATGAGACGATAGCTTATGCCTCCTGTTTCTCATTCTTGCCTCCAGAGACTAAGTCTCAGCTTAGTCTCCCTTTCAGTTCAAAAGGAGATCTGGTCAGAGTCTGAAATGGTTCTCAGGTATTCCTCAAGTGTTGTGACTCCTTTTGAGCTCAGGTGGAGAAATCAGGGAGCTCTCTCAGTCTAACCTCATCCATTTGTTTTAGTCAGACTCAGTTTTTGGGTCTCAAGTTGAGCTCAGATGGAGCAAAGAAAGAGCCTGAGCTCATCTTTTCATCAACATTTATAGAGCCCTGCAAAATTAAGATTTCAATGGAATTATTCACAAACTTACAATCCTCATTAAAACATTTGAACCACTTCAAGATCAGATATTTAGATGTGAAATGATCTCTTCTTTGACTTCACAGTCTGGTCCTTCCTTTACAAGTCTGTTTGGAACAAAACCACTTCACAAAGATTTAGTGTGTTTGAGAGAAACTGCAACAGATAGAGATTTCATCCCAGATATGACCGACCCTTTATTTAAAATATGGGCCACAAAAAGGCCGATTAGATTTAGACAGATTATTACAATTAAAGGGGAGGATTCTTTTAGGTGCTGGTGGTCTAGCGGTCTAAGCGCCCCACATACAGAGGAGTCCTCGTTGCAGGGGTCGCCGGTTCGATTCCCGGCCGGTCGAACATTTCCTGCATGTCTTCCCCCGCTCACTACTCCCCACATTTCCTGTCTCTCTTCAGCTGTCCTGTCAAATAAAGGCCCAAAATATATTTTAAAATAAGAGCAGAAAATGATCCATTAATGAGATCTCTCAAATAAGACTCATGTCATGGTCTCAACTATTTCTCCTAGTGGATTTTAGGAGAAACTAATGAGAACAATTTGAAACTTGAATGAGAATCTCAATTTTGTCTGCAGAGACTTTGAGCAGTAACATTTTCGTTCCACGTGAGAATCAGCAAAGTGTGTGCTCACCCTTCCTTAGTGTCCCCTCACGAACAGCAGGATGCCTGATCCTAACTGTTGGATGTTTAATGTGTAAGACTAGAAATCAAAGACTCTTTAGGGGAAGTAAAACCTAATCTTTAAGACCATGAGGACGGCTGATTGAGTGCATTCACCTCAAAGGATTACAAGTTTGTTAAATGCACCTCCTGAAACAATCGACTGAAGCAGTCCCAAAACTTTTCGCACCTTTTCGTCGTTTAAACTCTGAAATATGTAAAAAGAAAAACAAAGTCCGGGTTCTGAAACACCTCGGCTGCCAGCGCATTGTTTGACCGAGTTCTCAGAGACAGGTGTTTCTCTGTTCCTCTCCTCGGGTGAATGAAGAGCCTGCAGTCCTCCTTCTGGCTGCCTCCCTGACTCTCCTGCAAGAACTCGGGCGTCTTTTGTCTGCCTTTGTTGAACCCACACAATGAGCCGCACAAATCCAGATAATGGTGCACGCTCACAGACACTTTCTCCTCTAACTCGTTCATGTTGAATGGAAATAAGAAGAGAGAGAGATTGATTTTAAATTCCTGCACACTCGGGACGATTGTTGAGGAGCATTTATGGATTCACTCTTTAAGAGAGTTGGACATACGTAGAGACGCAGAGAGTCACGATGAAAGCAGTCGTCGGGTCAATAAATGACCTCTGCATCTCTCCAAAGAGACCCATCCATCACGCCCTCATACCAACACACTCTGGTGAGAAGTTATGTAGCCTTAGGACACCCACAACCCAGGATAGATGGGCAGGAAGAGCCAGTGCATCATGTAGGCACCTCCCTTTCGTCAAGTTAGACCCACGACACGAAGCTCCTGCATCTCAGGATTGCCTTCCTCCAAGCAGAGCCTCCTTATATCACAACCTGACCCCATGCAGCGTGCATAAAGCTCTGCTCATGCATGCTCCAGGTAGACGCCCCCAAAAACAGAGAGGAGCATGCAGAGAGACCTCTGCAAACCCTCTCAAACACCTGAAATCACGCCTACTTCGTGCATCAATTTGCCAGGTGTGAGGAGCTTTAAGTACCTCAATCTTCCCTTTTTAATCAGCGTACAGCTGGATCTTCCTCTTGCCTTTCACAGAGGGTAAAAAAACTTGTCGTTAGATGTGTCTGAAACCTTAAAATGATGCATCCAGCACTTTAAAAAAGCAGATCTGAGTAACATCCGTTAGAGGATTTGCACTGAAATCCTCTGTGTTGCATTTCTTTCTTTAATTCAAGCATTAAAAGTGAAATGCATCCAATAAGAGTCAGACTTTGTCCCATGTAGAGCTTTATCAGGATAGACTGGATCACGTCTACATCCTCTCTCACTCTGGACACACTCTCCGCTCCGTTTAGCCCCCCTCCGACTGAGAGGTCACAGGTTCAATTCCCACGGCGGCGCCCGTGTCCTGCAGCCGCCCGGTGGTCTGAACGCGCAGCAGCTCTTCATCACCGCCGCTCTCTCCGTCAGCTCCGTGAAGTGTGAACGTTTTCCTGCAGGACTGATTTCATTTAATGTGACTGATGGGTTTTATTAGGAAAAACTACACGCTGGCAGAGTCCAGGGCTCCATATTTCATGAGTACATCTCCATACATCACCCGGAGTGTCACCTTCACTGGTATTTTCATACATTAGGGTTTCTGTCAGCGTTATTATTGCAAGGTAGAGTGGAAGAGTTCTTTAAATCAAAGGTCATCCACTTCCTCCTATGAATACAGTTTCATCCTACAGAGAGCTGACTCTGTGTTTCTGCAGACTTAAGTTTGATTTTCCTGCATGTTTCTAACAGATCTGACTTCCTCTGTCATGCATACACACGGTGCTGCAGCGCTGCATGCTTCCCCGTCACGCAGACGAAGCAGCGACGGTCACCTCGTACTGATTGAACTGAGTGAAACCGTCTCCTGCTTGTGAGCTGCAGTCTTTTGCTTACTGGCAGAACGGAAACACTGGCAGAGATTCAGTGAAATTCAAAACCTAATTAACAGTAAACTGGTGTGCGGCCAAACTGCTTCATAAGCAAACAACTTGATCAGAAATGCACGCAGAGGAACGAGGTCAGCAGACCTCTGAATGAAAGAGTAGAAGAAATCACTGCTGCTCTTTTGAGTAAGACGTCCTGACTGTGGATGCAGAGTTCTGTCTTTTGCATCTGTAGTTTTGCAGGTAAATGCAAAATCAAAAGTGCACATCAAACTGTCCTAAAAGTGCGTAAAGTTGACGAATTCTTGTTTTAAAGAGACGGATCCTTTGCACATTGTTATCTGTTTTGTGCAAGTTTCCCTCGCCTGAAATGTGCACGTGATTCCTCCTGATTTTATTCCAAAGTGCGACCACAACTTAGCAAACAACTGAGTGCATGACTCAGCAATTTAAAGGAGCTTCAGGAAACATTTCCAACTTAAACAGCCCAAAATATGACCACGTAGGTTCTCTGTGAGATACTTTATTTGGAGAAAGGTTAGCTTAGTCGTTAGCTTTTGCAGTTGCAATAAGTATGAGGTCAGGAAAGGACGTATGCAACAAATGATGCAGGACTTTTGCACAAAATATATGACTGCTGTGTCCCGTGAACATAAGAAGTCACACTTCTGTCTATTTTAGATATTTTTGGTGGTGTCTATTCACCGTCGTTAGCAAGGAAAGCTAAAAAGAGAGACAAGAAATGTTATTCCAAAGAGCAAAGTGCGTCCACAGCTTAGCAAACAAGGCACAAACAACTGAGTGCATGAATCAGCAGTTTAAAAGGAGCAAATTCAAGGCAGGAAGGATTTGCCAGTTTGTAAATGAGCGTCCAAATAAAGACCCTCAGCAGTCTGAAACCTTCACAGATCTGCAGCCGCTAAAAGCTCTGATTACAGCCTCCGTCTCACCTTCACACGACACTCCAAGCAGAAAACGAAGCGCTGCATTCACACATTTCCATATCAAGGCCCCCCGACAGGAGAGACACATCTGCACCACAAAGGGTTAAACGTGAGAACCAGGAGCCTGTGTGTGTTTGTGTGTTGATGGCAGGAAGGTGTGAAGAGGAGGAGGGCTATTATCACAGTGTGAAGAGGGAAACGGCGATTGGCCACTCGGCCCCGGCTCCCCATTGACCTCCATTATAGCTGCATTAACGGGAGGATTAGATTGTCATCACGGAGCGGGGGAACACATGCGGCTGGAAATGCACCTGAGAGGACTCGAGAAATGACAACACGGCGTGCAGGAGGAGGAGACGTTTACTGATGCACTCTGAAACTTTCTGCAAGAGGGTGAAGAGGCAACATGATGTTAGAAGATGTTACATGAAGCAGAGAGTCAGACTGGGAAGGATCAAATCTGCTGACCATCGTCTAGAAGTTTGAGGAAACATTTTAAACTTAAACAGCCCAAAACATGACCACTTAGGTTCTCTGTGAGATACTTTATTCAGTTGTTACAGTAAGAATGAGGTCGTCTTGTGACATTACAAAGAGTGATGAAGTCCATGCAGGCCGGCAGGAAAAGATGCATGCAACAAATGATGCAGGACTTCTGCACAAAGCATCCGGCTGCTGTGTCTAGTGAACTTAAAAAGTCCCACATCTGCTTATTTTAGATACATTTGGTGGCTTTTTTTTTTGCAGTTATTAGAAAGGAAAGCTGAAGAGAGAGAGAGAGAGAGAGAGAGAGAGAGAGAGAGAGAGAGAGAGAGAGAGAGAGAGAGAGAGAGAGAGAGAGAGAGAGGAAATGAGGGGGCAGAGATGCAGCAAAGGATTGGGGCCTGGAGTTGAATCAGGGACCGGTGCAACAAGGACCATTGCATCAAGATAGGGGGCGTGCAAACCTTTGCAGTTTAACTTCCTAAATTAAATGCAATCTTCTTCAAACTTAAGTGCATTTAGTGTTTTAACTCAGGGGTTCCCAAAGTGGGGGGTCGCGAGAGGTCTTCCAGAATGTCCTTTTTTTTTTTAGGTATTTTAAAATGCATATTTGACCCATTATTGTAAAAATATCAACTAAAAGTATTTAAATTTGAATAAAACCTTGCTAAGTCCTTAGTTTTCTCCCTGTCTTTGTACATATAATCCCTTTGGGGAACAGTGGGGGGTCACAAGTCTTTGTCAGCTTTATTTCAGAGGTAGTTTGTGAACCTCTGTTTTAACTAATCTCAACTGTGACTCAAAGTTGAACCCAAAAGCCAGCTTTGTTAAAATTTGAAACTCAGTGAACTTGATGTCTAAAATCCTGCACAGATGAAATGTGACTTGTTCACGTTGTGGTCCAGGTGTTTGTCTCATAAGAACAAGCAGGTATGAGAGTATGCTGTCAGGTAGAAGGACTACATTTAGTCCCAGTCCTTTGGATTGTATGTAAAGGAAGAACAAACACTTTCTATTTCAGTGATTAAGATGTGTTTGCTGGAGATATTGAGACTTTTAAACATAAACTAAAAATAAACTTATTCAGTCTGGCTTTTATGTTGGGTCTTATTTTTTACTTTAATATTGATTTCAATGTTGCTTTATTATTCTTTGAACTCAGTTTTATTGATATTTTTAGCCTTAACTATATTTTTAATATTAATTTGAGGCTTTAACTTATTTTAATTACACATATTTGATTGTTGTCAGTGTGCATGTCTTTCCATTATTTTATTTCTGCTTCTTTCTTGTTGTCAATCGCTGTGAAGCTCTTGGAATTGCATTTGATTTGTATGAAAGGTGGTGACGGTTTCAGTGAAACATTCACTCAGAATCTTTCATTTGTTTTCATCCAAAGAAGGCGATCTTAATAAAACACCATCAGCTTTAGTGCTTAGCTGAAATCTCCGTCTATCCCTCTGAAGCCGAGGAGCTTTAGTTGCAAAACAACAAAACAAGCTGAGTGTGAACTCAAACTCTGGACTCTGTGTGACCGCCATCCACCTCCAGGATTCTAGTTTCACAAATGCATGAAGGTTGTTGCACTAATGAAGATACTGCCCCCTGCAGGCTGGACTCAAACTAACAGATGTAGATGCTGCTGTGTAACCGCCTGTAAAGTGACACACAGTGATACATCGCCACCTAGTGTGAGCCTGGTTTCTTCTTCAGTGTTGACTGCGCTGTAGCTACACCTTGCTTCCTGCGGTAACGCTGGTTTGCATTGCATTTCTGTAATCCTCATATCGCCGGTGTCTTGTGTTCTCAGCTTGTTCGTGCACGAATCTGCAGCAGGAGTTAGAGCTGATGAATGCCGAGCATAATGCTAAGACAAAAGAGTAGAGAGTCTGCAGTACGATCTCACCCAGGCTGGCAGGAGGGGATGTTGTATGCGTCAAATGAAGCAGTACGGCTGCTGTGTCTCGTGAACATAAAAAGTCACACGTCTGTTTGTTTTAGATGTTTTAAATTAAATCTGAGGGTATAATGTTGAAGTTGGGGTTGTTAATGTTGAGCTGGAGTTGCTCATTCTGAAAAGACGAATAGCAGGGCTTGTGATCGGCATCGTTTCAAAGCATTGTTACATTTTAAGGAGGTGCACGTCAGGCTTCGTACAAGCTGCACGAACTACAGCTTTAAGATTGGATGCAGAATTATTTATTCTATTTTATTATTATTATTTATTCCTATTTATTTACTATCATTATTATTTTATTAATTTATTTATATATATTTATGTATTTTTTTATATATATTTATATTTATTATTATTATTTTATTTTTATATATATATATTTATGTATTTTTTATTATTATTGTATTTATTTATTTATATATATATATTTATGTATTTTTTTAAATTATTATTTTTTTATTTTTTTATAAATATTCATGTATTTTTTATTATTATTTTATTTATATATTTTTTATGTATTTTTATTATTATTTTATTTTGATATATATTTATGTATTTTTTATTATTGTATTTATTTATTTATATATATATTTATGTTTTTTTTATTTTTTTAGATATATTTATATATTTATTATTATTTTATTTTTTATATATATATTTATGTATTTTTTTATTATTATTGTATTATTTTATTTATATATATATATTTATATTTATGTATTTTTTATTATTATTGTATTTATTTATTTATATATATATTTATGTATTTTTTATTATTATTGTATTTATTTATTTATATATATTTATGTATTTTTTTTATTATTATTTCATTTTTAAAACCTAAAGATTGCATGCAGGCGTTTGCACGAGGCTTTAGAGTAGTTGTGGTTAAAGCGGCGGCACAGACGAGTCGTGTAGAAGCGTGATGATGATGGTGAAATCTCAGACGTGTCGTCACTCGGTGCGTTATCTCTGAGCTGCTGATAATTACTCGTGCATTAGTCGTCACAGGACGATATTGTCAAAGCGCTTTGCTGATTTGCAAACAAATTCAAAATGTTTTTCTCAGTTTGCAGATAAAAATGACTTTCTGAGAGTTAATCTGTCAGAGTATGAAGGAGCTGTCGTCACTCAGCTGTAACAGAAAGTCTCTCACAGAGTCAGACCGTCTCTTGTCTCTCACTCAGTCTGTATTAAGTTTCCTCTGAACCTCCTTTCCACCTGTTTAACATCGACGACACAGCGCGTCCTTGATTTTCTCTTTTCTCCAATCTGACTTTAAAATGAGGTTACAGGAGTGATTGCTCTGATTTGTTCTCTCCTGTAGAATCTTAAAAAGAGAAGAGGATGTTTTTAGGGATGAAGAGAGACAGACAGAGACAGATCGACGAATAGAGAGGTTTAAAAGAAAGATGGCAGAGGAGACAGAAAATGAGACGTGAGGTGAGAGATGGAAGAAGATGCAAAATAGGGAAGGTGAGGGATGAACTGAAAGTTAAAAAAAGAGGCAGAGATGGAGAGATAAAAGAGATAGAGACAGACGAATCCAGACGAAGGTGAAGTGCGAAAGGTAGAAACCAGACGAGACGCCTCCCAATCAGCCCGTCTGCACCAGTCCTCCCTCCTGTTCCTCCCATTCTGCAGCCCCCTCCTTTTTTTCCCCTCCCATCCCTCCATTTTGTCGTCCTCCTCTCTCTCTCTCTCCGTCTCTGATGCTGTTCCAACACCTCGGGGCTTCAGCCTCACATCCACCATCCAACGAGCTAATGCTCCTCTGCTGCTGCTGCTGCTGCTGCTGCTGCTGCTGCTGCTGCTGCTGCTGCTGCTGCTGCTGCTGCTGCATAATCACCCACCGAGAGGAAAAAAACATCCTCCCAAAATAAAGAGAAACTGAAACAAAGAGCCGCTCCATCATCTCGTGCGGCTCAACGTGCCTCAAACAGCTGAAGACTCTCACATTTGTTAAAACTGTGACGTCTGCTACAAGCTGTAATTCTAAGTCGAATTCTGCTCGAGTCGTTCTCAAATCTTAGTTTAAAGT
This sequence comes from Notolabrus celidotus, assembly GCF_009762535.1. Lineage (NCBI taxonomy): Eukaryota > Metazoa > Chordata > Actinopteri > Labriformes > Labridae > Notolabrus > Notolabrus celidotus. The sequence continues at coordinate 33,385,902 of NC_048285.1, read as the reverse complement.
CAGAAGTGATTGTGCACATCTCTTTTCCCAAAATAACAACCAAACTCTGCACCGCCTTGTGTCGTCTCTCTGCTCCTTGAACGCACCGTCTGCATCTAAATGTCTGGATCCTCGCTTCCCTTCACACAACAGGTCGTCAGAACGCACGTGCAAAAGTTTAATCACCTCTTCAAGACTGCAAACGTGTCGGTCGCTCTAGGAGCAGGTATGGCGCTCACGTTTCAGGCTGAGCTGAAGTGCGTCTTACAGGGAGAGAGGGAGCTTCAGAATCAGGATGCAGAAGTCTGATGACGTTCGTTAGTTAGGGGAAAGAAGGTTGAACAAACAGTCTCTTACCTGGTTAAATAAATAAAGAAGAAGAAAAGACTTGCAACCAAAAGATTGAGTCCAAGCCTGTGTAACATCAGAAGCCAACATTTACTTTTATGGGGGTCAGGTTCGTGACATATCTTGCATCACCTTGACAAATGAATGCATACCAAACCAACCAAATATGACTCCCTGAAAACAAACTACCTCCCTGTGTTTGACCCGTATGACCGTGCCGATAAGAGGACGTGTTGCCAACAACATTTATTATTTTGTGTTTGCACAAAACGCCAACACTCGCTTCATTTGTGTGAATTCAAACGCCAGAATGTTTCCTGTTTACTCGCTTAGTTTGCACAAATACTTTGGAATTATCCAAGCGGCAACCAGCGGTCTAAAAATATGAGTCCAATGTGGAAGTGTTAAAAGCTGCAGATCATCAAGGATCCGCTTGAGGCTGGCTCCAGAAGTACAGGAAGTCACATACACATGAATGGGAAGAAGGCGATCTTTACAGCAGAAATAAACATGTTTACAGCCTGGTTCAAAAGACCAGTGGAGTCTGGATAGATCATTTCTTGATGTCCTCTCACTGTGAGGCGGGTGACTTTATTTCTAACCCAGCAATTTTGAAGATATTGAGATTAGGAGTCTTCCAATGAGAGGCTCAGCTGACTGTGGGAACAGTGTAGCTGCTGGCGAGGAGGATCAAACTCCGCCTCTTGACTGGCCTCAAAACAGTGCTTCAGAAACAGATGGGTGACGTCATGGAGACTACGTCCATATTTTATACAGTCTATGGGAATTATCCAACTTTCACGCCATTCACGCCGCCCACTTGCATCCTTATATTCCTGATTGGTTTCATTCATGTTTGACGTGAACGCCACATTAGGGGGACACCGGTGGCCTGGCGGTCTAAGCGCCCCACATACAGAGGCTACAGTCCTCGTCGCAGGGGTCGTTGGTTCGATTCCCGGCCGGTTGACTATTTCCTGCATGTCCTCCCCCCTCTCTCTGCTCCCCATACTTCCTGTCTCTCTTCAGCTCTTATCAAAAAAAGGCAAAAAGGCCAAAAATATAACTTTAGAACGGCACATTAGGAACCCCTGTATTCAGGGGGTCATCCCTATGGTCCCATATTTCCCTTCAGGATCTTTTGGAAGCACTTTATAGTAAATGAATGAATGAGTCATTTTGTTTTGATCAGCAGCAGAAGGTGGGAACGTAGGGCGGGGGGAACATCAGCACACTCCTGTATTAACCCTTTAACGCCAAGCGTATCATATTTGATACATCAGTTTTTGAGACCTCTCTATCATCACAAGCAACACACAGTCTTTCTGTTATTTAAGAACATGTTAAAAGGACATAATCAGGTACATTTAGAGGAGAAGCTGAGATATTTATAACATAAATTGTATTTTTATATATTATGCAAACTGCTGTATAATGATGATTGATGACTGGGTGAATGCTGACATGGCTCCCTGGTAAATAATTATCTTTTGCTCATTGATTTAAACAAAAAATTAACAATTCAGAGAAGAAATATACAATAAATTACTTTGTTGTGCAATACAGAATTTTTTTTAAAATATTTTTTAAATTACTTTGGGAAAAATTTGAAGGAAACTCAAAGTTTTCTAGGCCAAAAAGTTTGTTTTTATATGTTTTAGTTTGTTTAAATTGCACCAAAATGCCTGATTTATCAAATATGATACAAATTAAAAACTCATATATGAAAACTGCTATTTCATTTCTTTTTTGTTTATTTGTCAGAAGGTCCAATAAACACTCCATTTTCAAATAATCAGAATTTTCTGGCAATTATTTGATGGTTCAGGCTTTACAGGGTTAAGAGGATTTTAAAGGATGGACGACTCATTGGTTTCCCCCAAAAGTTGAAACCTTGATCTAAAAGGTAACTTGGCTCAGTTGAAGTCTGTGAAGACGTCTCCACTCTCATCCAATCTGGTGGATGGAGCTAGAAATAGAAGCCTCTGCTGGTCGTTCAATTCAAGCTCCATCCGCCATCCTCTGTTCAGTTTAGAACTGACGAAGCATTTCACACAAGAGGTTAAAAATCCTCACAAACTTCAACTTAAACCCCGTTGCTTCTTTTGGATCCAGCTCTGAATGACTCTGACCTGGATGACTGAGATCCTTCACGGACATTTTCCCAATCAGCCGCTCTCCAAAGGTTTCTGATGAGGAGGGAGACTGAACAGTCAATCTCCTCCTCCTGGATTTAGACTTTAAAGTGAGCGTTGATTGTTGTAAAATTGGTGAACAGAACCCTTCAACCTCAATCCTTACCTCTGGAGGAGCGTGGAGAGGTGTTTCATACGGCGTTAGACGGTTTATAACAAGCACTTCGGTTGGAGGGAAATTGCGCCTCAACAGGCGTCGTCCCGGGGAAAGACTCCGGGTATTCAAACTCACAATTCATGCAGTCCCGACGGGGCTTTGAATGCAGACTTCTAAAGGGTCAGAGCGGATGTGTTATGAGTTTGCATTCATATTCATGGGAGGAAGTGAAGTGAAAAGCCTGAGCGCACATTGCTTTTTATCCCCTCGTGAACTCCTGTTGTTGTTGTCACCTGAATAAAGGTGCACTCACAATTCAACACGCCGAAGACTCCAGGAAGAAGTTTTCTTCCTCACAGAGAAACAGCAGGTTTCCTCTAAAAGCAGAGAGGACTCCACTTTGGGAAGGATTTTACAAACCCAGACACCAAAGTCTGAATTATTGATCCTCAGAATATTACATTAAGAGCTCTATAATGTAATTCAGCTGCTAATGTGACTCTCCAAACATCCTGAGCAAACGTGTCGCTGCAGTAATGAAAGCTTTCATGGACTGCTGCTGTCACCGCAAACATCTGAGGAGTGGATTGTAATGGATGTGTCATAAATCACAGCGACCTCTGAGGAGCTAACGTGTCAGCTCTATCCAATGAGAACACCTGACACATGTAGAAGGATGTCAGAGGTCGTATTTGCATCCTCACACTTGATTCTAACACCACCTGATAGTAACAGTGTGTAGCTGTTTGTGTGTGTGTGCAAAGTGGAGGTGTTCATTTGCATCCAGAGGCTGTCAGCTGAATAAATGAACTGCGTGCGTCAGAGCTAACGGGGCTAGCAGCAGTTTGAAGCTGGGAATAGTAAACAGGAAGACGGTGCGGCGCCGAGGGCAGGACGAGGCCGCCGACCGCTCAAACAACAGGCGGGTTCATCGGGTTCATGTTTACTCGCAGGCCTGCTGCATCCAGAGATTATGAGAGACTGCTCTTTGAACTGAGCCAGGTGGGGATGAGCCTGGCACTGAATATTAAGATATGACAAAGAAGCAAAAAGGAAATATTCAGAAGCATGAAGTTGATCAAATTTGCACCAAAATCATCAAGATAGTTGGATATCAGCTGCTGAGTACTGAGTTGTTGTTTCAGGTCACAGGGATGATGGAGAGAGGCTGGATGGAGGCATAAATTCATGAGTGATGCCCTCTAAAGGACAGACTAACATCTGACAGCAACTCACAAAGTTTTAAGACACACACAGAAGAGTTTGCAAAGACTGGGGATCTTTCAGGGTCACAAACTGCAAGACTACATCTAGATTCAAAGCCCCAGCATTCAAAGGTTAGCTAGTCAGTTATAGTAAGCTATAGCACTAAGGATTTTGGGGCTGCAGCAATTTCTTACCACTCTTTTTCTCCACTCTAATGTTTACAAATGGGAGGAAACGTCAAAAAGGCGTCTTAATAATAATTCATTTTATTTAAAGGCGCCTTTCTGGACACCCAAGGTCACCTTACAACAGAGCAATAATAAATACAGACATTAGAATAAAGATACAATACTAGAAGAATGAAAGGGGGGAGGGGAAGTCATTCCAGTCCCAAGGAGACGGATTAAAGCGAGTAGTCTTGGTGGAAAAGGTGAGTTTTGAGGAGGGATTTGAAGGAGGTGGGAGAGGTGGGATTTTGTACGTCCTGGGGTAGAGAGTTCCAGAGACGGGGGGCTGAGCTGCTGAAGGCTCTCCACCTCATGTTGGTCAAGCGAGCAGGTGGGAGGGTGAGTTGTGTGGAAGAGGAGGACCTGAGACTACAGTAGGGTGGGTATATTTGTATTGAGGAGCTCAATGAGGTCCTGAGGAGCTAAGTTGTTGATGGTCTTGTAGGTGAGGAACAGAATCTTGAAAATGATGCTGTGTTTAATGGGAAGCCGGTGGAGTCTTGCTCACCTTGCAACTCCACCAGTTACCTTTACCAGAGAACGAAGCGACTTGTCACGATTGTTTTGGTAGTTTTGCAGCTTCCTGTTTGGTGCTGGCAAGAACATTCACATCAAGACTAAAGACCTGCAGTAATAGGAAACTTGTTGATGTTATTAAAACACCAAGATGAGAAAAGACCACCTCACACCAAACGGCGAGATCACGCCAAACTTTGGCAAAACTCTTGATTATATTCTGACTTTGTGATTTAATCAGTGACTTTAAACATCTCTAAAAAGTCTGTGTTGTATATCCAGTATCAGAAGTTTGATTAGACTACAAACAGTTGCTTGTGGCTTCATATTTCTGTCACAGAAATTACAGAACTTGTTGAAACACATCATGGGAATTATGACAGAATCATATTTGGGAACCTTGAGGTCATGCACTTTTTACTGTAGTAATCTACAAACACTGTTGACAGGTTTAAGAAGCAGTTAAATACCTCTCTGTTTAGACTTGCCTGTGTTTAATCTGTCTGTTTTTATGTCATGTTTTTGTGTTTAATTGTAATCTCTGTTTTGCCTTTTAACATTTTTCTTTTGTTGTTGTTGTAAAGCAGCTTGTGACCTCTGTTCTTGAGAGGTGCTCTATGAATAAATCTTTCTTACTTATAAAGAGCAAGGCTGGAGTACAAGCATGGCAACATGGATTGAAAATGGTTCGGGGTGCAGATTAAGTTGCAGACCCCAAACACAGAACAAGTCCTTCCCTCCTTGGTAAGGTGGTCCTTTGCCAGATCAATCAATCAATCAATCAATCAATCAATCAATCAATCAATCAATCAATCAATCAATCAATCAATCAATCAATCAATCAATCAATCAATCAATCAATCAATCAATCAATCAATCAATCAATCAATCTTTATTTGTATAGCGCCAAATCACAACAAACGTTATCTCAAGATGCTTTTACAAACAGAGCAGGTCTAGACCACTCAATGTCAAATCATGAACAGAGACCCAACACCAAGACAGGATAAGACTCAGTCTGACCCCACCTTAATCCACCATGAGCATTGCACATCGCAGTATTTAGCTAGTTACAGTGGAGAGGACAAACTTCCTTTAACAGGCAGAAACCTCCAGCAGGACCAGACTCATGTTAGACACACATCTGCTGAGACCGTGTTGGAGAGAGGGATAGAGGGAGATGAAGAGAGAGAGAGATGATAGTGGGGAGACGGATAGTAGTAGTTGTAGCAGCTGGAGTCTGGACCACGTCCACAGCAACAGAGATCCAGAGGAACCTACGAGACAAGGGAGCTCAGGGACTCCAGAAAGGTCTATGGTTAGTAACTTTAATGGGACAGGAAGAGTTAAAGTGAGAGACAGGCAGAGAGAGGAGAGAGAGGGAAAGACAGGATCCCAGTGAAGAAATAAATAAATAAATAAAGGAACTGAAGGAAAAAGAAAGAAAGCAATAAAGAAAGAAAGGAAGGAATTAAAGGAAAAAAAGAAAGAAAGAAAGAAAGAAAGAAAGAAAGGAAAAAAGACAGAAAGAAAGAAAGAAAGAAAGAAAGAAAGAAAGAAAGAAAGAAAGAAAGAAAGAAAGGAAGAAAGAAAGAAAGAAAGAAAGAAAGAAAGAAAGAAAGAAAGAAAGAAAGAAAGAAAGAAAGAAAGAAAGAAAGAAAGAAAGAAAGAAAGAAAGGATGAATAACAGACCCCAAAAAGGAATCTACAGCAGAGATCCAGAGGAACCTACGAGACAAGGGAGCTCAGGGACTCCAGAAAGGTCTATGGTTAGTAACTTTAATGGGACAGGAAGAGTTAAAGTGAGAGACAGGCAGAGAGAGGAGAGAGAGGGAAAGACAGGATCCCAGTGTGTCAGTCTAAGCCTATAGCAGCATAACTAAGACCTGGTCCAAGCCTGATCCAGCTCTAACTATAAGCTTTATCAAAAAGGAAAGTTTGAAGTCTACTCTTAAAAGTAGAGAGGATGTCTGCCTCCCGGACCCTGAGTGGTAGATGATTCCAAAGGAGAGGGGCCTGATGTCATTCCCCACTCTCTCCCAAGTCAGCTACTCTATCCACGGTCCTGTCCTCTGAATAAAGGCAGGAAGAAGTCTGAAATATAACCTTTAGAAAAAGAAAACAAATGTATTCCCATTCAGAGAGATCGTAACATGCTTACTCTGTGGTTTCAAGGTTTTATTGGGTCTTGTGGCTCAACAGGAGGACTGCCGATGCTCCACATTCGTGTCATGCATTGTTGGATTTGCAGATTTTGGTTGATGCTTGACCCACATCCATTAAAGTCCTGGTTTTATAACAGACTACACATGCTCTGGTTTGGCCATGTCTTGGTCTTTGTTCTGGTGGTCTTACACAACACTGGTGGAAAACGCCTCTTTTTACATAAGCAGGAACGAGTGCTAGCGTGTTGTTGAATGCCCGATGATGTTTGAGCTGGGTTCAGCTTTTTGTTGGATGTCCCTGTGTTTCTTTTCACCAGTGCCCTCTGGGTAAATAACCCAGTTATGCCAACACACAGTGTCATTCAAATGAGTGAGGAGGCTGCACTTTTTCATGCAAGGCTGTCGTCTGTCTGTCTGTCTGTCTGTCTGTCTGTCTGTCTGTCTGTCTGTCTGTCTGTCTGTCTGTCTGTCTGTCTGTCTGTCTGTCTGTCTGTCTGTCTGTCTGTTTAAAAAAGAAACAATGAGTAAACCAAGCAGCCAGTCAGTCAGTCAATCTGTTAGTGTATCAGTCAGTAAATTAACACGCCCGTCAGCCAACTCGTCAGCAGTCAGGAGCTAATGGGAGTAAGCCGTGCAGTCAGTCAGTAAGCCAGTCAGCCGCCCCATCTCCCAGGCAGTAAGGCAGCGAGCACGGCCAGCCAGCCAAGATGGCAGCCAGTCAACCAGTCAGCCCTCCAGTTGGTCAGCCAGTCAGTCAGTTGTGGCAACAACAGAGCGAGATTATCTGGAGCATGTGATGTATGTGTTTACACCTCTCTCACTCTCTCTCTCTCTCTCTCTCTCTGTCAGACTGTATTTCCCTCCCTCGCTCCTTCCCTCCCTCGGCCCTCCATCTCTCCTGTGAGATTGTTTCTCCACCTGAGTGCCTCCCTGTCGGCCTCCCTCAGTCTGACTCACTCTTTCACTTTCTCCTCAGAGAGTGTGTGTGTGACTGTGTTCACCAAACGTCTGGACTCCAGACTCTCTCCCAGCTGAAAGTCGGTTACTCCACATCAGCGTGTGACTCACAGATTCATTGATCTGCTGATTCATTCAGCCACTTCTCTGAAAGGTGTTACAAACCGAGCTGCGTTTAAAGGAGGAGTCTGATTCACAGTCTTCATCTTTCATATTTACAACAAACATCCAAACTTTATTTTCCTTGCAGCGTATTTAAGAGCCGCTCCACCAAGTTCCCTTTACAGAGTCAAAGTAAAACCACTTGTGTAATGTCTTCTTCCCGTGGCTTTCAGGGGTCTGACCCCGATGATGTAAGAGTGACGTGGACAGGTTTGTGTCGGCTTGTGTTCAGAGATTACTATTATTTAACCCAAACTGCACAAAGTCAAAAAGATGTGGTTTCTCTGTGGGTTTATTAGAGGTGGGCGCTTGTTTATCCAGATCCCAGGACCCAAGATCCAACCAGGGACATGTGTGGTATCAGGCACAGTTTGATTATGCTCAAACAGGTCCAGGTGTGTCCCACTTTACCGCCAAAGATTGAGTGTGTATTCATCATTTTGTATCATACAGAGTTAGGTAAGAGCACAACATTCAGGAACAGCTCCAGTCCATCTCTGATATGAAGTTTCTTCCCAGATATCTCAGGGAATATAAATTCAGTCAGGATCACTCTCATCAAAATTATTAAATATAAGCATGCAACAAGTTATATTTGGTGGTATGGCTCTGTTCTTCGAGCTCCCTGCCCTTCCACATGCCTACGTGGAAGGCCAAAGCCTGAGGCGGGGAGAGCACACCTCCCCTCTCTTTCTTTTTTTAAAGTTATACTCTGGGAATTTTTGCCATTAATGGATAGGACAGCTGAAGAGAGACAGGATATGTTGGGAGCAGAGAGCGGGGGTAGACATGCAGCAAATGGTCGAGGCCGGGAGGTGAACCCGTGACCGCTGCAACGAGCACAATAGCCTCCGTAAAAGGGGCGCGCTTAGAAAGTCCTCTCTTTCATACATGAAAAGCCAAGGCAGGGGGGCGATGGTGGCCTAAAGGTCTAAGCGCCCCACATACAGAGGCTCCTCGTTGCAAAGGTCACCGGTTCGACTCCTGGGCGCAACCATTTGCTGCATGTCTTCCCACGCTCTGCTAAAGGAAAGCCAAGGCAGGCAGAGCAGCAGCAAAGACCCCCGAGGTACTGAACAGAGCGAGCATCAGTGACGATGCATATCACACTGGGTAAATCAGACAAAGCAGGAAGGAGGAGCTGGGGTGGAGGCGGGCTGATGTTCTGTCGGCCAACCCTGAATTCGGGGCCTTCCCAGTTTTTAATAACTCCTGGGTCCAACTTTCCTAGACCTGTAACGGTTTGATTACATCATCTAGACCAGTGACCCCAGATCTTGATCCATTCTTGGGACCAAAAGGGAAGATATCATGAGACTGATTTTGGTCTGAGCTGGATGAGGCTTTCACACTCAGGGAAAGACTACTAACTATCAAGAGAAGCACCAGCTCAGGGCTCGTGAAAGGCAGGCACAGCAGCAGCAAAGACCCCAGGGGTACAGAACAGAGCGAGCATCAGTGATGATACGTATGACACTGGTTAAATCAGACACAGCAGGTTGGAGGAGCTGGGGTGGAGGCGGGCTGATGTTCTGTCGGCCAAGCTTGAATTCGGGGCCTTCCCAGTTTTTAATAACTCCTGGGTCCAACTCTCCTAGACCCGTAACGGTTTGATTGCATCATCTAGACCAGTGACCCCAGATCTTGATCCATTCTTGGGACCAAAAGGGAAGATATCATGAGACTGATTTTGGTCTGAGCTGGATGAGGCTTTCACTCTCAGGGAAAGACTACTAACTATCAAGAGAAGAACCAGCTCAGGGCTCGTGAAAGGCAGGCAGAGCAGCAGCAAAGACCCAGGGGTACAGAACAGAGCGAGCATCAGTGACGATGCATATGACACTGGTTAAATCAGACACAGCAGGTTGGAGGAGCTGGGGTGGAGGCGGGCTGATGTTCTGTCGGCCAAGCTTGAATTCTGGGCCTTCCCAGTTTTTAATAACTCCTGGGTCCAACTTTCCTAGACCCGTAACGGTTTGATTACATCATCTAGACCAGTGACCACAGATCTTGATCCATTCTTGGGACCAAAAGGGAAGATATCATGAGACTGATTTTTGTGTTGGTTTGATGATTCTCTGTCAGACAAACACTATGTCACTAAAATGAGCCGTTTGAGCTGGATGAGGCTTTCACTCTCAGGGAAAGACTACTAACTATCAAGAGAAGCACCAGCTCAGGGTTTGTGAAAGGCAGGCAGAGCAGCAGCAAAGACCCCAGGGGTGCAGAACAGAGCGAGCATCAGTGACGATGCATATGACGCTGGTTAAATCAGACACAGCAGGAAGGAGGAGCTGGGGTGGAGGCGGGCTGATGTTCTGTCGGCCAAGTTTGAATTCGGGGCCTTCCCAGTTTTTAATAACTGCTGGGTCCAACTTTCCTAGACCCGTAACGGTTTGATTACATCATCTAGACCAGTGACCACAGATCTTGATCCATTCTTGGGACCAAAAGGGAAGATATCATGAGACTGATTTTTGTGTTGGTTTGATGATTCTCTGTCAGACAAACACTATGTCACTAAAATGAGCCGTTTGAGCTGGATGAGGCTTTCACTCTCAGGGAAAGACTACTAACTATCAAGAGAAGCACCAGCTCAGGGTTTGTGAAAGGCAGGCAGAGCAGCAGCAAAGACCCCAGGGGTGCAGAACAGAGCGAGCATCAGTGACGATGCATATGACGCTGGTTAAATCAGACACAGCAGGAAGGAGGAGCTGGGGTGGAGGCGGGCTGATGTTCTGTCGGCCAAGTTTGAATTCGGGGCCTTCCCAGTTTTTAATAACTGCTGGGTCCAACTTTCCTAGACCCGTAACGGTTTGATTACATCATCTAGACCAGTGACCACAGATCTTGATCCATTCTTGGGACCAAAAGGGAAGATATCATGAGACTGATTTTTGTGTTGGTTTGATGGTTCTCTGTCAGACAAACACTATGTCACTAAAATAAGCCGTCTGAGCTGGATGAGACTTTCACACTCAGGGAAAGACTACTAAATATCCGGAGAAGCACCAGCTCAGGGCTCGTGAAAGGCAGGCAGAGCAGCAGCAAAGACCCCGGGGTACTGAACAGAGCGAGCATCAGTGATGATACGTATGACACTGGTTGAATCAGACACAGCGGAAAGGAGGAGCTGGGATGGAGGTGGGTTGATAGGGGCTGGTGTTGAGAGCAGCTGATGTTCTGTCGGCCGAGCTCGGCTTCGTGGCCTGTATGAACTGATGCTCTGCTCAATTTGTGTTCTTTTAAAAGTTCCAGGTCCAACTTTCTTAGACCCATAACAGTTTGATTAAGTCATCTTCAGGCTGAATGAACAGTTGTTGGAATCATACTTGGTCCCAAAAGGGAAGATATCATGAGCTGATGCTTCCTGCGTTGGTTTGACGGTTCTTCATCAGACATAACACCACGTCTCTAAAATAACCCGTCTGAGCGGGATGAGACTTTCACACTCAGGGAAAGACTACTAACTATCCGGAGGAGCACCAGCTCAGGGCCTGTGAAAGGAATCATCTGTGTATGTGAACCACCAGCTGATGAAAGTGGAGCTGAACACGCCCTTCAGAATACTAATGCAGCTGTTTGGGATGAGGGAGCTTTTATTGCGGCGGTCTGTTGCAAGTTTCACGTCCTCCAGCTTCAGTGGTTTCAATTAAAGAGAAGAAGTCAGAGGGTGCGAGTCCCACGTCGAATCATGCACGGTGTAAATCCAGGAAGTGTGACTGATTAGGAAACATCATAATTGCATTGCATTTCCCGCTGAGATCCTTTATTTTGTTACACCTCATTCCACATTCACAGCACAGTCTAGACCAGACTAATTGAGTGTCTACGGCGTTGATTCAGACTATTAACCATCTGTGCCTCTTCCTCTCTCTGCCCCCTTCTCACCCCCATTACCTCTTCGCCTCTCTCCGTCTCTCTGCAGGAGTTTGGGGGACTAGTAGGATGCTGAGTACCTTTCCTCCTCGCCACTGTTCTCCACCCTGCTCTCCATGACCTGAGAGCACCACCACAGCGGGAGGAACGAAACACCAGAAAGAGAGAGAGGAAGAGGAGGGCAGAAGGCCAGGGAAGGAAGGAAGGAACCCACTTTTTTTTGTTGTTCTTATTTTGTTTTCCTTTTCCCGAAATGGCGGCGACGGAGGCCAACGCGGCGCCGGTAGTCCAGGAAGACGGGAAAGCCCCTGAAAGCAAGCCGGCGGAGGCGGAGCAACCGACTAAAAACGCCAACGCAAACTCAGAGACTGTCAACAGCGAGGTTGTGGATAAAGATGGCACGGCTGTCAACAGCGAGGTAGTGGATAACAAAGAGACTGTGAATAACGACACAGCAGCAGCAGCAGCAGGAGCGACCGAGGAGGCGGAAGCAGCGGACGCAGAAGAGAGCGGCGAGGCAGCGGCTCCTCAGAGCTCAGAAAACGCCTCCTCCGCCGAGCCCAAGACCTCCTTCTTGGACTCCTTCCTCAACAAGAGCGGCCTGGGGAAGGTGATGGGAGGACGCAAGAAGAAGGAGCAGAGTTCAACGGCCGCCGGAGAAGAGAACGCAGCCGAAGGAGGCGAGAAGGAGGGAGAGAAAGGAGCCGAGGAGGCCGCAGCAGCAGCTGAGGGAGGAGCAGAAGGAGGTGCGGAAGGAGAGGCGGCGATTGAGAAAGCTCCAGAGAACGGCGAGAAAGAGGAGGAGAAGAAAGCGGAGAAGAGCAAACCTGCAGAGGCCAAATCCACAGTGCGGGATCTGATCAGGAAGCCCGTGGCGAGGATCTTCTCCCATCGCAGCACCGAGAAGAAGGATGGCGCAGAACCCCAGAAACCAGTAAAGGTCCGGTCCAAGTCCCTGGACCGGCTGGAGGACGCCGAAGCACTTAACACCACCGCTGACTCCACCATCGAGGAGGGAGGAGCAGCAGGAGGCGCAGAGGGTGGCGCGGAGGGAGGCGCAGAAGAAGAACAGAAAGCCTCGTCCTCTTCGGCGACCACCAAGCATATGAAGCGCTGGCATTCCTTCAAGAAGCTCATGGCTCAGAAGGCGCATAAGAAGAGCGCCGGAGGAGAGGACGGCAAAGAGGAGGGAGCGGACGGAGAAGGAGGCGGAGACTCCTCCACGTTGGACTCCAAGGAGTCGGGGCAGAAGAGGTGGAAGCTGAAACGTTCCTGGACATTCCAGGGCCTGAAGAGGGACCCGTCCATGGTCGGCATCAGCGGCAAGGCCAAGGGCTCCGACAAAGACTCTGCCGACAAGCCGGAGGACGGAGCGGCAGGAGTGGAGGAGGGCGAGGAGGCCAAGCCGGACGGAGGAGCGGAGGAGGCCAAGGCAGAGGGAGGAGAGGAGAAGGCCGAAGGAGGCGAGGAGGAGAAGGCGGCCGTGGCGGCGGCAGGAGGCGGGACGGTGACGCAACACGCCAACGAGATCTGGACATCCTTCAAGAAGCGTGTCATCCCAAAGTCCAAACGCGCCAACACGGAATGCGCCCCCAGCGCAGAGGACGACGCAGCGGCGGCTACCGCGTCGGGTAAGAGGACTTTTGTCTGACATATATTTAACATTTCATCACACAGACGATAGAGACGGTGAGATTCAGAGGTTATTAAGGTGCTTATGAACCTGGGGGTCACATTATTAATATTTAAGACTTCAGATGACTGTCAGGGTCATCTCTTTGAATTGCTTCAGTCAAGCTGGGAAACAGGCTGTAATGGCTGCAACGTAATCCTCGGAGGACGTGCTGCACCTCTAAAAGTTCTTGTTTTGTCCCTGACAGGCTCAGGTTGTTCCTCTAAGTGTCTGACAACTTTAAAGAAAGAGGAAGAGGATTATTTTAAAACAGAAAGGGGGGAAAAATGTAGTTTTAGCAAAGCGACCTATTGGGGCGCTGGTGGCCTAGCGGTCTAAGCGCCCCATGTAAAGAGGCTACAGTCCTCTTCACAGAGGTCGCCGGTTCCACTCCCGGTCCACCATTTGCTGCATGTCTTCCCCTGCTCTCTACTCCCCACATTTCCTGTCCCTCTTCAGCTGTCCTGTCAACAAAGGCCAAAAAGCCCCAAAATATACCTTAAAAAATACAACAATAAAGCCTATAAAATTAAAAGAAACTGCAATTCCTTTAATGTCCACTAGAGGCTAGCTCCAAACGCACACTAAGTCCCTTAACAACCATTCTTGGATGTCGATATTTACAGCAGAAATTGTTTCACATGTGGATTGTTTTTTAAATCATTCGTAGGTTACAAGCTTTGCAAAATGAGGCTTAAAAGGGGCGTGGCCTATTTAATTGAAAGGCTCCCCTGAACTCCTCTTGCTAGGTCGATTAAAAGCTAGGTTGGGTCAGGGGTTTCCAATATGGCGACCACCTTTTTTGGGCTTCAAAGTTCAGCTTTAGAAACCAATAGTGACGTCACTGATACTGCGTCCACGTGTAACCCTCAAAGACTGAGACAGGCGGCGGCGACTTGTTCTTAAATGTTTGCTAACTTTTGAAGCGCTAATCAACAAGCTTTAAAAACTTACAGCGGACATTCTCAGCTTTCCATTGATACCTCATCCAGCATATTCAAACTACATTCAGGAGAGTCTGGCACCCCCAAAGATGGTCTAGGTCTCAAACAGAAAACCCAGATCCAACACAGTATTTGTGAAAGCCCTACAAACCTGGTGGTAGTAAGGTGGAACTACTGCTTTGAGGGGAGCAGTGTAATGACTGTTTTTAGTCAGAATAGGAGTTGTCTTTAACGTTCCATGTGTAGTTGTTGGACAAACTTTGATCTGGTTTCTGTGCAGCCATCACAGTCAGTGTCAGGAACGCCACCTGAAAACATCTACTGGAAATGTTCCCAAACTTAAAGCCAAGGTTAAAAAATATCCCAACTCCTCTTTGAAGCTATCAGACATTCACTTGTCGGTACGCAGGAGTCTATTAGGTTTCATTAAATACCCCGGCTCACCAGAGTTCAACATGAACAGCGCTCAAATATTCAGACTCAGAGGCTGACAGCGTGTTCACACTCGTTCCGTGTCTGTCCTTGTCCGGGGAGCACAGACAGGAGTTAGTGGCTTGCTAACTCTAGGGGAGGGAATGTAATTGAACATTCTCCCAAATAAAATATTCAACATCTGATGTGAAATTCAAATCTCACTGCGGCTTCAGTCAACAGCGAGTACTAAATTTAACTTACTTTCTACCCCTGGCAGAGAGAGAGGAGTGGAACAAAAACACACAGCCCACAGCTCTTTGAGTTTCTCCTTCAAAGGAGGAGACTCATGTTGTTTTAAACACACAGGCTGGTTTCAGCTTCACCTGTGATTAACTCTTCTTCTGTTAAAAGAACGGGAGTCAGGAACAGGTGAGGTGCTGATCGTGCAGCTCTAAAATAATACAACTACAGAGCTGAGCACTAACGATGCTTTTTTATTTTCCAGAGGAGAGTTCTACCTGTAGTTTCAGAGAGAGGAAAGTTACACCTCTGGTTTTCACATAACTAAAAATACAGATGCATTGAAGACGACACTCAAGGGTACCTTAAAACAAGCTGAACCACAGCTTTTAAACACAGGGTCGACTGAAACAGACACAAAGGTGATCCTGAAACAGATGCTAAAGCTTACCTTGAAATGCATCCTGACAAGGTACCTGGATACTTATCTTAAAGGGTTCCTGAAACAAACTTGACCAAACGCCTGAAATAGGTTCTGAAGGGTACCTCAAAACAGATCCTCAATCCGAAAATGAAACCCACGTGAAAGGGTACATTAAAACGGACTTCTTACAAGTAAGAAAGTAGGACAACAACCTTCAGAGAGAGGCTTATTGGTCTACTTAAACAGACGTGAAGGGGATCCTGAAATAAATGCCAAAAAGTACCTTGGGTACCTTAAAGCAGACCAGATGTTATAAGGAAAGAAATATGTCTAGAGAGATGGTAAAGGCTATCCTGAAACAGATGTGGAGGGGATTCTGTAAAAGATGCTAAAGGGTACCTCAAACAAGTGCAGAAATGTTTCTGGAAGCTGGCCTTAAAGGGATATTAAAACCCACATGAAAGGGTACCTTAAAGCAGACCAGATGTTACAAGGAAAGAAATATATCTAGAGATGTCTAAAGGCTATCCTGAAACAGATGTAAGGAGGATCCTAAAAGAATGCTGAAGGATACCTTGCAGTAGACTGCAAAGGGTACCTTGAAACAACGCTAAAGGGTACTTCAAAATGGATTTAAATTTAAGGAAGCAACCTTAAATTCACCGCAAGTGGCTACCCTGACAGATGTTTGGGGGATTCTGTAAAAGATGCTAAAGGGTACCTCAAACAAGTGCAGATTTCTGGAAACATATCCTTAAAGAGATATTGAAACCCACATGAAAGGGTGCCATGAAACAGACTTTTTACAAGTAAGACAGTTGGAAAACAACCTTCATAGAGAGGCTAATTGGTCTACTTAAACAGATGTGAAGGTGATCTTGAAATAAATGCCAAAAACTACTTCAGGTACCTTAAAGCAGATCAGATGTTATAAGGAAAGAAATATATCTAGAGAGATGTCTAAAGGCTATCCTGAAACAGATGTAAGGAGGATCCTAAAAGAATGCTGAAGGATACCTTGCAATAGAGCACAAAGGGTACCTTGAAACCACTCTAAAGGGTACCTAAAAATGGATTGAAATTTAAGGAAGCAACCTCACTGCAGTGGCTGCCCTGACAGATGTGAAGGGGATTCTGTAAAAGATGCTAAAGGGTACCTCAAACAAGTGCGAGATATAGTGAGATATTGAAACCCACATGAAAGGGTACCATGAAACAGACTTTTTACAAGTAAGAAAGTTGGAAAACAACCTTCATAGAGAGGCTAATTGGTCTACTTAAACAGACGTGAAGGTGATCTTGAAATAAATGCCATAAACTACTTCAGGTACCTTAAAGCAGACCAGATGTTACAAGGAAGGAAATATGTCTAGAGAGATGGTAAAGGCTATCCTGAAACAGAAGTAGAGGAGATTCTGTAAAAGATGCTAAAGGGTACCTCAAACAAGTGTAGCAATGATTCTGGAAACATATCCTTAAAGAGATATTTAAACCCACATAAAAGGGTACCTTGAAACAGACTTTATAATTATGAATTAGACAGTTGGAAAACAACCTTCAGAGAGAGGCTAATGGGTTTACTTAAACAGACGGGAAGATGATCCTGAAATAAACCCTAAAAAAATCTAAGAAGTACTTTGGGTACCTTAAAACAGACCAGATGTTATAAGGAAATAAATATATCTAAAGAGATGACAAAGGCTATCCTGAATAATCCCCAAAATAATGCTGAAGGATACCTTGCAATAGAGCACAAAGGGTACCTTGAAACCATGCTGAAGGGTACCTCGAAACGGATTTAAATTTAAACTGAGAAGGAAGACAACAAACTTAAATTCTGGACACAGATGTGAAGGGGAAACCAAAATAGATCCTGAGGGGTACCTCGAAACAGTTGAAGAAAGGTTTCTGAAAACAGATCTTTAAAGAGATATTGAAACCAACATTAAAGGTACCTTGAAACAGACTCAATTAAATTAGAGAGTTGGAAAACAACCTTCAGAGAGATGCTAACAGGTAAAGACACATTTAGACTAACAGGTACCTTGAGACGTCTCAAACAGCTCGTGAGAAAGGGACAAAAAGAGAATTGAATGGATGTAAGAAATGAACTCAAAAAGGTACCTAGAAGCAGACCAGAAACCTTCCTGGTTTTCAGTTTGAGACATCAGTTCTGGTCTGTATTTGATAACCCGAGGATGACATTATGATTCATATCTGTAGGATAATAAAATGATGTCTTATGATTAATACAAAGCTCTAACCCTGAACTGTCGTCCTCCCTCCAGGTGAAGACGGGGCGGCCGAGGAGGGCAAAGACGCCAAGTCAGCCAAGGCCAAGCGGTCACACTTCGGCCGTGCAGTTTCCCTGAAGAACTTCATCCTGCGGAAGGGCAAGTCCACCAGCGTGGACATGGGCGAGGGCGCCAAGGAGGAGGAGGAGGAGGCCACGGAGGCGGCAGAGGGAGTAGAAACGGCAGAGGAAGCCGGCGCCGAAGGCGAAGCTGCCAAAGAGGAGAGCAACGACAAAGACGCGGCGGCGGCGACCGAGAAGACGGAGGAGGAGCCGGAGAGCGCGGCGGAGCCGGCCAAGGAGGCGAAGGAGGCGGAGAAGACGCCGGCCGACGCTCCCGTGACCAACGGGGAGAACGGCTGCTCCAACGGCACGGGGGAGGAGCACGCCACACACAATCACCAGGACGAGGAGAAGACAACGGGGGGCAGCCCCGTGAAGAAGAGCAAGGAGGCGGGAGGGGCGAAAGAGGAGGCCAACGCTAAGATCATCAACGCCACGGCGGCTGTGAACAGCGGTGAGTTACAGCACGCCGACCGGGACTCTGACGAGCCACACAACAGCAGCAGCAACAAAGAAGGAGATACTAACAACAGACAAGAACCAAAACAAGCACCAGTACTAACAAACGTTAGCATTACAATCACAGAGCCTGACGTAACGATAGCTGTTAGCTGGGAGGAGGAGGAGGAGGAGGAAGAGGAGGAGGAGGAGGAGGAGGGGCAGAGAGAGGAGGCGGGGTCTCCACTAAATGGAGGTTATAACAAAGGGGCGTGTGACCAGGGCGAGGAGGAGGAGGAGGAGGAGGATGAGATGAGGAAGAGGGATTTAAGGGAGGCAGCGGTGGCCATCGTTCAGAACGTGATGTCAGCAGCGACTGACCAATTAGAGAGAGAGCTCTGCTTCGACAACGGTCTGAACGGGTGTTACGACGCTGACATGCGTTACTGAACCTCACACTCACGCACAGATTAACACGAGCGTGGGAACACTCTCACCGCTTCAACGTGCCAAATGTAAAGTCACACGAATCAGCACAAGCTAACGAGAACACGGACGCATGCTAACACACATTCCTGATATAGAGTTTGATCTATATTTATAAAACAAGCTTATTCTTTCTGAGATTAATGACCTGGTCCATTTGAAAGACCACGTGTGTGTTACTTTAAGACCTGGAAGTTAGCCTAGCTTAGCATAAAGACTGCATTGGAAACTACTTGGCTTGCGTAGCTCCTCAAAAAGTCACGAACAAACTAATTTTATTGTTTCTTAGTTGTATTGAACATGAAGTGCTGTTATAAAACATCAAGAGAGTGGCTTTTTTTCAATTATTTTTAACTTAAATTAGTCATTTCAGTCGTTTTAAAGCATAAAGGTGCATTTCAACCAAGAGTCTGAACTAAAAGGTTCCTGGTCCCCCATTGTTGTCTGCGTTTCGACCGCGGGCTGAAATCCCGGGTAGATTGTGTAAATCAGGCCAGTGACGTATGGAGGAAAAAAGTAAATGCACTACACCACCAGACCAGTAGAGGGCAGTAACACAAAGAGGAATGCCATTCATCAAAGATGACACCATAGAAGCAGACGGGCAGGCAGGTATCATTATGAGCAACACAACAGTTAGCCTGTTAGCATGAAGAGACTCAGCTGGTCTGTTTTAGATGGTGCTATATTTCATCACAGATGGATTCACTGAATCAACACGTGAGAGGAGATAAGCGCGAGTAGCAAAGACGTTTCAACACGGCTTTAAAATCCTTTTGAACTCAAAAAGCCGTGATCGCAGAGATCGGCCGGTGTTTTGGTTTAAACGGCGACCCTGTTAACTGGAGACTCTCAGCCGGATGCATCCCTCATAAACGTCTTTAGACCATCATTAAATATCTGATGAGGATATTTTGAAATCTTAATAAAAACTAAACTAGTTTGCATTCCCAGGAACTCCCTCTGTGTTTCAACAGCTGTGTAAACTCCACAAACACTGACACGTTCAGCTGAAGGTCTCCAGTTTACAGGGTCACTTTTAAAACCGGAACACCGGGAGGAGAGACGCATTCACGGTGGGCTGAGAGAAGACTACTGTTACAAGCTGCTAAATCAAGAGAATCACAGCTTCTTCTTTTGAAAAGTACACACACATACAAAAAAGATAGAACAAATAAAAACTAATGAAAGAAAGAGAAATCAAGTGAATCACAGATGGAAAAAAACACAATGACTGTGAATGGTTTTTGGAAAAAATTGAAAAAAAAAAAAAAATTTGAACAAAAAATTTTGAAAACCAAATTTGAAAAACATTTTTGAAAAAAAAATTTGAGAAAAAAAATTTTGACAAAAAAAAATTTGACAAAATTTTTTTTTACAAAAAATGTTTTGTCACATTTTTTTTTGACAAAAAAATTTTGACAAAAAAGTGGACCCTGTCGAAAAAATTAATTTACCTCAAACTTGAAATTGTGCTCCAAAAGCAGAAAAACATGGAAAAAAGTGAAAATGTTGTGCCTGCAGTTTAAAACATGGAAAAAGCAATGAATGAATCAACACAAACACTGACACTTTCAGCTGAAGGTCTCCAGTTTACAGGGTCACTTTTAAAACCGGAACACCGGGAGGAGAGACGCATTCACGGTGGGCTGAGAGAAGACTACTGTTACAAGCTGCTAAATCAAGAGAATCACAGCTTCTTCTTTTGAAAAGTACTACCACTCTAGCAGGGGCTTTTTAGGGGGGAGATTATCTACCCCTGAACTAAATTTAGACCCTGGGTCCACCGGTCCAAACGCACGTAGTTCAGGGGTAAAGATCCTGCGGTCGAAATGCCCCTTAAGTGTCAAACATTTTCAGCTGTTTTTGACGTTTGTGGCAGGAAATGACAGACCAGCTTGGGGTTGTTGTGCTAAGCTAAGCTAAATACGTCTTTGAAATAATGTGCATAAGATATATTTTGAGTTCCAGACACACAAAAGCACTTTTATGCAGAACCACGTATACATAGGCATGTTTACTTCCCCGGGAGGATTGCATGATGAGAATATCGCATAGTTCTTCCTGAATCCCTTTAAAGACTCTGTCCTGTATTTGTTACATAAATGTTTGTTCACAAGTAAAAACCAGCAAGTGTTTTAAAGGAGGAGAGATTAAAAAGAGAGAGAGAGAGAAGCATCCCTTTCATTACTGCCTTCTTATTCTATTAAAATGTCAAGTTCACGAGCAGCCGAACAGTCAAACCATTTAACGATAACATGGGATCAGGTGATGAGCACAGATTCCCAGGGCAGCTACAGTTGAAGGTTGACTCTTCGTGAACCAGAACAAAAATATAAATATCCAATTACACGCTGCAGGACCCGGCCGGTCAGAGAGCGAGCTCACATGAAACATCTCTTCAATAAGAGGCTCAGCAGCAGCAAAGAGAGAAATCAGTGATGAGATGTTTCTTTGCTCCTTTCACTCCTTTTTTCATGTTCCCGCTCAGAGCCGCTCAGAGCCGCTGGACACTGAACATCAGGAGGGGAAGCACCTCTGAACCAGAAGGTGATCTTTTCCCCCCTCCATTATTTATCACTTCCCAGCCTCCGCTCCATTCAGGAGCAGTGTGAGGTTCAGTGTCCGGCATCCCGCCTCACTTTGATCTAAAACCGCCCGACAGATGTTTGAAGGGAAGCGCCGCTGCGGCTCCCGCTGCTGCTGCTGCTGTGAGATGTTACCTGAGGACTCTGAGGAGCTCACAGTGATTTGTTCAAATTGAACAGGTAGCTTTGGTGTGAGGGAGGGAGGCTGGAAAATGAACATTTCTACACAGTACTGAAGAAACGCACCAGCAACTGATTTATTGACAATATGAGGTTCAAAGGAAACTAAGAAGCACATCAGATAGGACAGGAAAACCACTCAACATGACACTACAACAACTACATGAACGACACACTTTGACATCCCTGTGGGGAAATTTGTCTTGGACACAAGTTCTGCACACGCTCAGCAACCGCCACAATAAGAATCCACATGTAAACACATCAAACGCACATTATTAACATCGCACAAGCTCTGCACAAAGCAACATAAAGAAGAGAGAACGATCAGAGCATCATGAAACTATTGCACAAGCTGTACCGCCTCAAGAAACATCTTTAACTTTTAAAGGAAGGGGGGCACAGAGGAGGTTTTAAAGAGGTTCAGTCTGTGTTAGAGGACAAGAGACGGGTTAGACCATAAAGTGTCCAGAGTTCTGCATTTCTGCATTATCTTATCAGATCAGCAGGATAGGATGGGAGGGTCTTTGTCTTTACGCCTTCCTGAAGTGACCAATAAATACGCTGTGATTACAGAGCAGCACAAATAAAAGTTTAACAGCTTCTTTATGGTGCAGAAAATGTGCTCCAACAACAGGCTTAGGTGTCAAGATTGGAAATCCTGAAATTCCTGACTGTGTGTTCACTTATTCAGTTTCATAGAACTGTAAATCTGGGTCAAAGAACTGCCTTCATGTTGGGTAAAAAGCAAGGTTAGAGAAAGGTGTTTTTAGTTTCAGTTTCCAAGCATCATTTGAGAACACTATAGGCTTCACTGTTGATAGGTAGGACTAATGCATGATCAACAGCTGCTGATTTACTGTGCAGGAAACAAACACAGCATCCTCAATCAGAGTCCAGCCATCAACTCACACAAACAGATGAAGCATGAATACTTCTTGCAAAAAAACAATTTGTAATTTGTTTTTATCAAAGGCCTTTACTTTCTTAAAGTCAGACAGAAAAGGCAGAAGCAAGTTTATTTATATTGCTCATTTTAACACCAAAATGTAAAGTGCTTCACGTGAGCAGGGGCGGATTATTTCAACATGGGGGGGCATAACTGGGGCTCGGACATTCATAGGTTTTTCATGCATGATAAATGAATTACATTTATTTAACTCTCCTGTCTGACTTCAAACACCTGAAATACAGATGTTATATTCCTCTGAATATATATACAACTTTAAAAGGGAATACAACAAAACAGCAACTTAAGTAATCTTTTGTGCTGAAATCTTTCAGGACTTAAGTTGGACAGAAGAAAAGGTGGCACATTTAAATGTAGGGAAAGCGTCTTTAAGGCAGCTGAAATAATTGATTTCAACATCTCTGATAAGGCTAGATAGCCAATCATGGTTGAGGATTTAAGGGTGGCCCATCCAATTTTAGGGGGTTGGGGTCACGGTCACCACAGGCTATCCTTTGGCTCCGCCCCTGCACATTAGACTGAAATAAAACAGACAAAAGTCAGAGAAAAATCAATAATATCAGACGTTTTAAGGATCATTCAATAAAACCGTACGATGAAGTCAAAGAGAAAATGAAAATCGCCAAAAACTGAAGGGTTAAATTGAAGATGGTTTTAAAATACAAGCCTTAAAGGTGACATATCATGCAAAATGGACTTTTTAATGGTTCTCTCCCTGAAATATGTGTCCCTGTCTACAAACCCCCTGAAAAGTCAAAGAATCCATTCTGCCCCTGTTCTGATTTCTCCACCTTTCTGTAAATGTGTGCTGAAACCAGCCGTTTCAGTTTTCAGTGTTTTTCATACGTCACAACGCCATCCGGTCTGTAACAGGAAGTCAGAGCTCGGAGCTTGTTCAGCCCATAGACTGTATAAAATACAACTCAACCCCTCCTCCGTTTTTCATTCCCTGCACACATGTGTGCTAACAAGGAGCTTAGGAGGGAGGCATGCTAGTTGTAGGCTGTCTTAATAAACACAGAGGTCGGTTTGACTCCCCACGTCTGCAGATTTGAAGATCTAGTGGAGGATTTTTATTTATCATGGATAAGTGCTAGCGCTAATTAGCATAGCCACATAGCTACATGTTGGTAGCTGTGTACCAAGACACACGTCGACATGCTGACAAATAAAACAACAAGAAACACTAAATCTGTGACCAATGGTTCAGAAAGGTCCTGCTGCAGGCGCCTCTCCGTCAGGATCAGATTCTGGATCAGATTCAGAGGGTTGAAGTAACGCGGGTCTGTGAGCAGCCGTGTATATTCAGCCAACATGTAAACATTAGATCCACGTGCTGGACAGCCGAGGCCACACCCACTTCCTGAGGGGGCGTGGTCAGAGAGAAAACAGAGTGTTCTGAGGAGGACTGAAGAAGAGGGTTTTTCAGGCAGACCAGAATCTGATTTCAAAGAGTTTTTTTGAGCATAAACTTTAAAGACATGTTTTGGGAACCTCTTAGACCAATATATGTTGATGAGAAATGCGTGATATGTCACCTTTAAAGTGACAGTGCAGTGTTGCCAAAAGAGCTCGGTGTGCAGCTTTGTCCACAGGGGGCGCCAAAGACAACACAAACAAAGTTCCCTACTGGAGCTTTAAAGGAACCGAGAGTCTCAGCTGACCGGACGTTCTCAGGGAGTTTGTTCCTGATAGTTTCTCCATCATAAAGACGAAAACATTCGTATGACACAGAGATTAACTCCGCCCTCAGACCCTCCACCTCCACTCCGCTCCATGAGTCGGCCTGCTGCTTCCTCTTTAACTAGCCGTAGCTCAGATAGTTAGCTCTCTGTTTGCTGCGGAGGAGAAAAGCTGGTTTAGTAGACATCAATAGAGTTGAGTCCATCAACGGATTAGTGCGGGCAAAATCAAAGTGTCACGGAGCCTCTCTCTTCAACAAGCCAGATTAACTAGCCCTCTCTCTCTCTCTCTCTCTCTCTCTCTCTCTCTCTCTCTGTCTCTCTCTCTCTCTCTCTCTCTCTCTCTCTCCCTCTCTCCCTCTCTCTCTCTCTCTCTCTCTCTCTGGGTGGGGGGGGGGGCAGACACATATACAGACAGATGACACACCAGAGGGCGGGCGGTGTTTTCATTTCAGGGAAAAATGTACAGGAAGGCGAGAAATGTGAAGTCAGGTGGAGGTTGTTTGTCCTCCTCTCTCTCCTCCTCTTTCTGTGAAGACTCTGTCATATTTATCCTGAAGCTGTTGTTGTTGTTGTTGTTGTTGTTGTTTACTTTGTGTACGTCCTTAAAAATAACTTAAACTAACCCAGCCACATCTGTACTAAACCACTAAACACACATACAACATGTAACCCTTTTTATATGACTGTTCTTTATTCTTATTATTCTCCGTTTTCTATTTTTTAATACATTTTTTCAATCTCTTCTGTTATCATTTACCAGACAAAAAGGCGGGAAACGTGTGAGGCCACACAAAGAGGATTAGAACTGCCCGGGATTCGCTGAGCAAGGAGCTCTGAGCCCCGCCCCCCCCTCACCACCCTCACCCTCACCCTCACCCTAACCCCTCCTCCTCCTCCTCCTCCCTGCCCTTCCTCCTCTCTCCCTTCATCCCTCCTCCCGAATAAACGGAGTAATCACGTGTAAACAGATCACCACGGTGAGAACGAGAGAGAGAGAGAGAGAGATTGAGAGAATGAGAAAGATGCAATTCATGTAGAAGAGAAGTGAGAATTAATAATCACTCAGAAAGCAATAATTCAAGCCCCTCTTCCTCTTTTCATCCCCCTCTCCATGATCCATCCATCCATCCCTCCGTCCGATGCATTTACATACAAACATGTACATCCAGTGTTTTTATTTTTTCTTTGCTTGTCTGTGAGATTTTATATTGTCTACGAGAGAAAAAGAAAAATGCAGAAATGTAAAAAATGAAAATCGAGACATTCCACCCCCTCCCTCCCTTTTCTCCCCCCTCCTCTCCCTCCGCCCGCCGTCCTATTTTCCCTCCTACTTAACTCTGCTCTCTGTCTCTGCCGACTCCTGATTGGTGGATTTAAAGAACAAAAAAAAAAAAAAAAAAGAAGACTGTTAGTTTTATATTGACGGCCATTTTGGTTTGTAGTCCCCCCCCCCTACCCCTTCTTCTCAACCTCCCCCTTCCTCTTCCTCTTCCTCCCTCCTCCCTCATCCGCCCCCAGTAGATATTTGACAGTACAGCAGGATCATGTTGCTACAGTATATAAACTGCCCTGAGGACTGCCACTTCCCAACCAACACTGCAATGTCTTCAGCTCTGTGTGTTTAATGTTTTTAGACTGTTATATTGTGTACATGACTTAAAAAAAAAACAACAAAAAAAAAAGGAAAAAATCACCATCAGATATTAAAAGTCAAATGTTTGTTTTTTTTCCTGTTCGGTTTGGAATTTTTCTCTTTTTTTCTTTCTTGTTTTATTTTCTAAAAACACATCTTCTCACTGTTCCTGCAGTCTGATGATATGCTGTAATTAAAAAATAATAAGAATAATGATGATGATGTTTTGTTGGTCCAAGTTTTCACATGTCCGCTAGCAAATTGTCAAGAAAAAATAGTACAATAAAGACTAAAATCTAACAACTAAACTGCAAGTCATTGTGGGCTTCTTCTATTTTTAACATGCATGATTGAAGGGGGGGCGGGGCCAAGGGGGGGGCAGGGGGTTACACGCTGGCACGCCATTGGATGCTCATTAATCTGTGTATCGATAATCTCATCCCTTTACGTAATGGGCGCAATAATACGAGATTTCTTTGTATTAAAGTAGATCTGTATGAATTATCTGGCAGCAGGCGGGGGGGGCGTCCATATGCCAGCTACAGGCCTTACACACCAACGCTGCCACTCTATATTTATATCACACACATGTGGATTCATCTCACAGGGCGCCACACCTTCAGTTTTTATATTCCTGCAGGTTGCACAAAGCACAACATCTCTGTGTTTAATTAAAAGAATAATATTAAATCTTATTTTGGTGCATTTTTTGGTGTATTTTCACCTCAGAGGAAATCCTCATGTTGGGATATTTTGGGGCCGTGTGTTCCTGATCCCAGTGTTGTGACATCCTGCAGGGTTATCAGTGAAATCTGAGTGGTCTCTGGAGGATTATCAGGATACATGATATTTATTTGTATACATAAATCTCCAATAAAAAGGGATTTGAGTGCAAAGGGCAGGGAGAGGTAATTTCCTCAGTGTGGAGGCGAGGGAGCGACATGAAGGAGACGAATAAGAGGAACAAATAGGAAGGGATGGTTCAGTAAATATTATTCAAAAATATATGTGAAGAGAAAAATACAAGAATATAAGACGGCTAGTTACATTTTGAATATGAAAATTTAAAAAAGAAAATTAAATATACAGATGAAATGATGAGAGAATATTAAATTAACAAGAGAAATGTAAATTTTAGGAAAACAATTAAACAAAAAACAGACATTGTTAAACGAATTTATGAGAAATCTAATTCTATTTAAATTTTAGTGTTCAAGGTTTCTTTATTTGCACCTGACAAAGTAAACTGTAACACCAGTAAACCTGTTCAGTTAAAGACACCTTGAATATTACATTTCTGAAACAAACTAAAAAGAATAATTCAGGAGTTTATTCTTAAAATAGTTAAATAGTTAAATATAAAGACAAATGAACAAGAGAATATATAAGAGGTATGTTGGAAAAGGTGGAAATATATTAAATAAATTAAAATGAAAAAAAAGCAGAAAGTTGAAAACAAAGATATTTATAGAGGAATAAATGCAAAAGAATTAAATGTAGCTGACAAAATATATCAAAATATTTATAAGTGTTTTACTTAAAATTAGAATTTTATGCATAAAGACAAATCCATGTTTATTATGTCTATAAATTATTAACTGCCGAGTTTAAAGCTCCAGTGAGAAACTTTCGGCTTGTGACGCTTTTGGCGCCCCCTGTGGTCAAACATGTACATCTCAGCTCTCCACTAATTTTGTCCTTTACATGCCAACAGAGTATTTTCTGACCAAATATCCCTCAAACAGCAAATCTATTTCCCTTATTGGAAAAAGAAAAGCATGCTGTTCCTAAACATCTCGTCTGACACCTAGGCCCTCGAAGCAAATACAGGTGTTACTAATGCAATATCAAATTTGCAATTCTGTTGCTGATAGTCTGCTTTGCATTAATAGATCATGAGGAGGCTTTAAGATCAGTTTCATACGGTTTGCAACCAGTTAAAAATGACTTACAGTGCCTTTAATCAAAGGAGATCACATTTGCTTATTTAAATTTTGTTATTTTGCATTTAAAAAAAGATTGTAACATTTCTTATTTGAATTTTTTAAGGTATGAGCAGTTCTTTAAGATAAAACAGAGTAATAACCAGGCATAGTTCTCCTATTAATTACTCATTCTAATTTATGATGAGCATTTCTAATATTTACACGTCGTTCTGTGGATCATGTTTCTGCAGGATCACTGAGATCGTGTGTTTTGTTGAGACGCCTCCCATCAGAAGAAGATGCTTTTAAAACACCCGTTCACCACTTCACTTAATGTGAGCAGGTCTTAATGTGAGCAGGTCTTAATGTGAGCCTCTGACACACCTCTGAAAGTGAACAAAGGAAACTGAGAGGCCCGTCAGGTGAACGTTAGATCAGTGAGCTCGTCTCAGACCGAGGTCATGTTTCAGTGCAGACCGTCAGCTGTCAGAACGTTCAGGCGTCTCATGATACAGTCAGGAACTCAAAATGCTGCAGAGAGAGTGAAATGATCTAAATGTAAGGTACAGTGAGGAGGTGATGTTCAAATTAGAATCCTGACAAGGTGAGCTAGACTTCGCTGTAGTTGCATACGACGCAGAGATGACATTAAAGGAGGGGAGGTGGAGCGTGCAGCCTCCACACTCTTCTCTAAGTTGGTGTCTGGATGTCATGGGAGGTGAGAGCTGGCCTGGAGTGGGGTGGTTCAGGGACGCCAGAGCTTACTGTTGATCCTCTCTGAGGTGTCATAAGCCTAATGTGATGAAACACCAGTGGAGGGAGGCGGTCCACTTGATAACCCCGGTGATATGGTGGATCTCGCTGCCCGTTTATCTTCACGCTCTGGGCTGAATGTAGAGCATAAACGTTGGGGTGAGGGCGGAACGGGATGGTTTCTTATCCTTACATTGGAGCCAAACTTTCTGAGCAAGGACCCCAAAAATAATGGAGAAAATAAAGAGTCTGGCGCCCCCTACTGTCCGTTAAGATGGCTGAACATTGCAGAAGGCTGTATGCACACCCTAAAGAGCTTTAATATTATTTTAAGATTATTTAAGATGGAGGCGTCCTGTCTTTATTCTGTTTTATTTATTATTTTAATTTATTTTATTTTTTGCACTTCCTGTAAAGCGACTTTGAGTACCCAGAAAAGCGCTAAACAAATCC
Source organism: Notolabrus celidotus (assembly GCF_009762535.1). Lineage (NCBI taxonomy): Eukaryota > Metazoa > Chordata > Actinopteri > Labriformes > Labridae > Notolabrus > Notolabrus celidotus. The sequence goes on along the minus strand of NC_048285.1, from coordinate 33,357,010 downwards.
TATTAAATATTAATTATTATTATTATTATCCTGTTATCTTTAGACCTTGGATACTAGCTGGTTTTCCAAACCAGCTTAGTTTGATTTAGGATTTATCTCCATCTTTAAATATGTTTTCACAATAACGGAAACAAATATGCACTTTAAAATAATTTAATATTTCATTTCCTTTGTGGAAGGTATTTTTGCGACCTCTACTCAGTGTTTCGTGTCCCCAAAAGGGCCCCGACCCACACTTTGGGAACCACTGATTTAGAGCACGAGCACTTTAACTGTTTATTGTCTGAAAATGTTGAAAATAAAGTTTCTTCTTTGTTTTCAGAGGTTTGTTATCTTTTTTTGGAATTTCTTTTCATTTTCTCATATCAGAAAAAAATCACTTAAAAAATCAGTATTGTTGAATTTTTTCACTTTATTTTTTTAAATGAAAAAGGATAAAATTAAAAACAGTTTTTATACAATTCTTAATACATTTCACTTAATTCTCAACATTAAAAAAAATATATTGTCAGAAAATTTTGAAAATAAGTTTTCTTCTTTGTTTTCAGACGAGGTTTGCTGACCTTTCTAGAAATTTGAATTGCTTTTTGATCTCAGAAAAAATTCTCAGATTTTATTTTTCTCATGTCACTTAAAAATTCATGATAAAATGATATACAATTTATATACAATTCATATTAAATTTTACTTTATTCTCAACATTTCTTTTTTTTATTATTGTCAGAAAATGTTGAAAATAAGATTTCTTCTTTGTTTTTTTTAGACGAGGTTTGTTGACTTTTCTGGAAATTTAGAAGTTTTCTCATATCAGAAAAAAATTCTCAGATTAAATTTTTCTCATGTCACTTAAAAATTAAGTATTGTACATTTTTTAAATTTATATTTAATAACAAAAAGGATACAAATATATACAATTGATATAAAATTCAAATGTTTTCACTTTATTCTCTACAATTCTTAATCAAATTGAATTTATTCTCATCATTTTTAGTTTTTCTAATTATTGTCAGAAAATGTTGAGACTAAGGTTTCTTTGTTTTCAGACGAGGTTTGTTGACCTTTCTAAAAAATTGTTTTTTGATTTAAGAAAAAATTCTCAGATTAAATTTTTCTCATGTCACTTTAAAATCAGTATTGTTGAATTTTTAACTTTATTTTCAATGACCAAAAAAGGATAGAATTATATACAATTTAAATAATTTTTTTTAAACATTTTTTTTTACTTAATTCTCAACATTTCGAGTTTTTTAAAATTGTTGTCAGACAATGTGAGGTTTGTTGACCTTTCTGGAATTTTTGAATTTTTCTCATATCAGAAAAAATTATCAGATTTAATTTTTCTCATGTCACTTAAAAAATCTGTATTGTATATTTTTTAAATTTATGTTTAAAAACAAAAAGGAAACAATTATATACAATTTATATAAAATTCTAATATTTCATTTTATTCCCAACATTTTTAGTTTTTTAAAATTATTGTTTGAAAATATTGAAAATAAGGTTTCTTCTTTGTTTTCAGAGGTTTGTTGACCTTTCTGGAAACTTTGAAGAGTTTTCTCATATCAGAAAAAAAATCTCAGATTTATTTTCTCTCATGTCACTTAAAGAATAGGTATTGTTAAATTTTTTAATTTATGTGTAATAACAAAAAAGTATACAATTATGTACAATTTATATAAAATTCAAAATTTTTCACTTTATTCTCAACATTTTGAGTTTTTAAATTATTTTCTCCAAAAGTAAAAAAATGAGGAAAATCCTCCCCTCTCTTTTATTCCTTTAGCTGACCCTAACACTGTTTTATAATAATAATAATCTATATTTTAGTTGTTATTATATAAGAAGAGTTGAGTCTCTGAAGGCCAAAAGCACACTAAGGATGGAAGTTCACTCAAACCTCAAAATATGTCAAACTAAAAAGTTGAGTTTAATCAGAATTCTTGTTTAAACTTTTCAAACTTGTATAAAAAAGTCTCCTCTCGTTAACCTCAGGATCACTTCAAACCTCCGTCATCCTTAGACCCACCCTGTCAGCGTCCCTCAGAGAGCTGACGGGCCACATGTTGAGCCTCTCTGCAGAAACACTAACACATGTCTCGCCGTCTGTGAAGTGTGCGCTGACGATAATTCCCTACTGTCAGTTGAAATCGGCAGCATACTGTCTTCCTGTCAGGCCAAATCTGTGGGATTATGTTATTACAGCCGTAATGCCAGAGTACAGTAGCTGCTGCACACACACACACACACGCACACACACACACACACACACAGAAATAATGTGCTGCTTTGTGCTTTGAAGACGCTGTAATTGACAAAGCAGAGAAATAATGGTGTCAGTTTTGAGGAGAGATGAAGTCACACGCCGCCTCGTCACTGATCTGAAAACAGCTCCGAGCAGCAGATGGAGGAAGTGTGGAGATAATTATGATGTCTGAGTGTTTCAGTCTTTAGATTTCATTGGGTTGGGGTTAAGGTCAGAGACGTGGAAGTGGCAGAACAGATGGATTACATGCCGGGATTATAACGCAGAGAACACAAGCCGATAAATATAGAGCGGACGCCGACACGTGCCGCCGTGCTCCTCTCTCTTTGTTGTAACATTTTAAAACATTACATGAGAGAGAAGCTAAGTGACATTTAGGCTGCAGCTGCTATCAATAGATGAAATTAGATCCTGCAGAAGGAGGATTCGGGGTCAGGTTTAAAGATGTTTGAAACACAAGGGTAATGTTAGGAGAGAGACAGAGAGGAGAATTAACTCCAGATGGTTCACGCTGCATGAGTCATACTGACACAGATAGTGCTGTCTTAAGACGTGGACACATGTCTGTTAACGCAACACACTGGGTCACTTTTGAAGAAGTAGTTCAAATGGATAACTTTGCATAAAAACTGCAGTTCCTCCAGTGTCCACTAGAGGCTGGTCCTAAAAGTGAGTCAGTCCCCATAGAGAGCCATGTTAAGATGTTACAGCAGTAATAAACATGTTTACAGCCTGGTACTAAAACAGTTATAGTCTCTGTAGCTCATTTCTCTATTCAGGACAACTTTCAGGGAGTGAATACGTTATATTAAGTGAGGTAGAATTAGGGGCGTGGCCTATTTGAGCGACAGGTGGGGGCTGCTTAGCTTAAGGCTAAGTTTACGATGCTGTGCTGTTGTTTTCATGCAAACATTAGATTGTGGTGGACACTAGGGGGCGGTATTTTCACACCAGAACAGGTGAGGGAGGAGAAGAAGAACTGAGGTGGATAAACAGGAAGTAGTACGTGTTTTTGAAAGTACTTTGCATGTTGGAAGTCCGGAGTAAAGACTGACCTCACTTAAGCCAACCTCGCCTCGTCTCATCTCGCTCCTTTCGACTTCTACAAGATCATTTATGATGGAAGTGAGGTAGAATTAGGGGCGTGGCCTATTTGAGCGACAGGTGGAAGAGGTCAGTCACTTAATGTAACTTTAAGGCTAAGTTTACGATGCTGTGTTGTTGTTCTCATGCAAACATTAGATTGTGGTGGACACTAGGGGGCGGTATTTTCACACCAGAGCAGGTGAGGGAGGAGAAGAAGAACTGAGGTGGATAAACAGGAAGTAGTACGTGTTTTTGAAAGTACTTTGCATGTTGGAAGTCTGGAGTAATGACTGACCTCACTCAAGTCTACCTCGCCTCGTCTCATCTCGCTCCTTTCGACTTCTACAAGATCATTTATGATGGAAGTGAGGTAGAATTAGGGGCGTGGCCTATTTGAGTGACAGGTGGAAGAGGTCAGTCACTTAATGTAACTTTAAGGCTAAGTTTATGATGCTGTGTTGTTGTTTTCATGCAAACATTAGATTGTGGTGGACACTAGGGGGTGCTATTTTCACACCAGAGCAGGTGAGGGAGGAGAAGAAGAACTGAGGTGGATAAACAGGAAGTAGTACGTGTTTTTGAAAGTACTTTGCATGTTGGAAGTCCGGAGTAAAGACTGACCTCACTCAAGTCTACCTCCCCTCGTCTCATCTCGTTCCTTTCGACTTCTACAAGATCAGATTTGACCGTTTGGACGTCGATGCTTCTTCTTTTTAATATCGAAGATCTACAAGATTTCCACTCCATGCTCTAAGAAGTGCTTTGTTTTTTTTAATTGAGGGAAGTTCTGCCGGTACTGAGGTGCAAGCTAAGAAAGACCACATGGACCTGTCCTTCCACCCACCGTTATGGGGACTGTAAGATCTATCTACGATAAGGTGGACGAGCTAACCCAGCACCAGAGTAGCATCATGCTAACAGAGCTAACACCGGACACGAACGCCACATTGGAAGGATTTCACCTGCTGTGGGCGGACAGGATACAGGAGAGCAAGACTGGACTTACTGGGGAAGAAGGCCAGCTCAGTCCTGGACCCTGTGGAGGTGGTGGCTGACAGGAGGATTATGGCCAAGCTGTCGTCTCTGATGGACATTTCTTTCCTTTATATATTCTTGTTAAATTCTTGTTCTGTACACCTTCTTGTTTGCTGCTGGAACTGTTGTGGGAAGAATAAAGGAGGATCTTATCTTATCTTAAATGATTTATTGATAACAGTAATTAGAAGGTTTTGTTGTCCCTGCTCAGCACACGCTGCTTACTAGCTTAAATGTTAGTGGACTAGCAAATCAACAAGCGGTCGTTACCATATTGCCCCAAATACACACATAAAAGACCGCCCCCCATTTTTAAGACTATATCTTGTTTTAATGATAATAATGATATAAAACAGGAAGTTCATAAAATCCCACGGGTCAAAATAAAGAAATAAAACATATTTTAAAAGACTTAAAATTCCCCTAAAAGAACTCTAAAGGAATATATTTATTTTAAAATATATTTCTTAAGACGGTTGAAATAAAATAAAACCGAATAAAATCAAATCAGTAAAGTCTCCAACTTTCATCCCTCTGGTGCTGAGGTTGTGAGCGACGGCTGGCCTCTGTCCCAAATATAAGACCGTCCCAAATAAAAGACCGCCCCCCTTTTTAAGACAGTTTTTTTTTTTTTTTTAATTATATTTTGGGGCTTTTTGTGCCTTTATATATAGGACAGCTGAAGAGTGACAGAAAAAGTGGGGAGTAGAGAGAGTGGGGGAAGACATGCAGGGCATTGTTGCAGCCAGGAGTCAAACCGGCGATCTCTGTGACGAGGGCTATGGCCTCTGTACGTGGGACGCTTAGACCGCTAGACCACCAGCACCCCAAGACTGGTTTTGAAGACTACATCTTGTTTCAATAAAGAATACAAATTTAATTTAATGAAATAATTACAAAACAGACAAATGAAACAATATGTTGTTTTTAACACATTTTAAATAAAACATTGCTTTCAAAGTTTTTTAAATTGTCACATTTAAATAATGTAAGTAAATAAGCACTTATATGAAACTGTTTTTTTTTAGACATTTCTCTCTTTGTTGAGTTGTTTTAACGTCTCTGCTGCATTGATAACCATTATCTTAAAGGTGACATATCATGCAAAATGGCCTTTTTAATGGTTCTCTACCTGAAATCTGTGTCCCTGTCTACAAACCCCCTGAGAATGAAAAGAATCCATTCTGCCCCTGTTCTGATTTCTCCACCTTTCTGTAAATGTGTGCTGAAACCAGCCGTTTCAGTTTTCAGTGTTTTTGTTACGTAACAACGATATCCGGTCTGTAACAGGAAGTCAGAGCTCGGAGCTTGTTCAGCCCATAGACTGTATAAAATACAACTCAACCCCTCCTCCGTTTTTCATTCCCTGCACACATGTGTGCTAACAAGGAGCTTAGGAGGGAGGCATGCTAGTTGTAGGCTGTCTTAATAAACACAAAGGTCGCTTTGACTCCCCACGTCTGCAGATTTGAAGATCTAGTGGATGAGTTTTATTTACCATGGATAAGCGCTAGCGCTAGTTAGCATAGCCACATAGCTACATGTTCATAGCTGTAGCTTTAGCTGTAGCTGTGTACCAAGACACACGTCGACAAACTGACAAATAAAACACTAAATCTGTGACCAATGGTTCATAAAAGGTCCCGCTGCCTTTCTGGTAGAGGTCGGTTTTACTCCCCACGTCTGCAGATTTGAAGATCTAGTGGATGATTTTTATTTATCATGGATAAGTGCTAGCGCTAGTTAGCATAGCCACATAGCTACATGTTCGTAGCTGTGTACCAAGACACACGTCTACATGCTGATAAATAAAACAACAAGAAACACTAAATCTGTGACCAATGGTTCAGAAAGGTCCTGCTGCAGGCGCCTCTCCGTCAGGATCAGATTCAGAGGGTTGAAGTAACGCGGGTCTGTGAGCAGCCGTGTATATTCAGCCAACATGTAAACATTAGATCAACGTGCTGGAGAGCCGAGGCACATCCACTTCCTGAGGGGGCGTGGTCAGAGGGAAAACAGACTGTTCTGAGGAGGAATGAAGAAGAGGACTTTTCAGGCATGCCAAAATCTGATTTCAAAGTGTTTTTTTGAGCATAAACTTTAAAGACATGTTTTGGGGACCTCTTAGACCAATATATGTTGATGAAAAAAGCGTGATATGTCCCCTTTAAAAAAGCGTCAAACTCCGCCTTCTTTTAGGACTCTTTATTCTGGACTATCACTGTGTCGCTCCATCTTTCATCCCTCTGCTGCTGCGGTTGTGAGTGACAGCTGGCCTCGGTCATGAGGGGAATTCAAAAGTCTAGACCCCGAATATAAAACCATACCACTTTTTTTCTCAGACGTATTTCAAGGGGGAAAAAAAGGTTTTATATTTGGATTGAAACTGAAGTTGTTGAGCACAGAAGTTGCTGCATGATAAACGTTGTGGTCCTTTAAATGCAGAGCAGACTCACTCAGGAAGTTACAGATCCTGCTCCACAGAGATCAAACTCATTGTTGACTTTGTTGCAGCAGCAGGTGAAGATCCTAAACTTCCATAATGCATCATTATGTTTTACAATCAGACAAATGTTCCTCCGTCAGCATCTCCGTCTGGAAATATAACTAAAGGCTGCAGATATATTTTTAGTGTTTGCAGAAACTGCAACAATATCGCCTCCCACAGATTCCCACAAGAAATAAAAAACAAACATCAGAGCAAAAAAATAAATAAACACAAAGCAAATAATTGACTCTGCGAGTTTGTTTTATGAGTTTTTGATTTATTTACAAACCAAACAGCACAGCTCGTTACAGAACCAGAGTCTTCTTGGACCACAGATGCTGCTGCTGCGATGTGGAAACGAAACACACACACACACAAAACGGGGGAAACGCTTCAAAATGAGACGACCACGGCGAGTCATTCAGTGATTCACCAATCAAGTTATTACAAAGGCTTCAGAGGAAGAGAAGTGACTCTGAGGGACTCCTGGTTTCAGAAACACTGCTCTCAGATGTTCTGTTTTAATAACACTTGTATGAGTCGTCTGTGGATGATGATGATGAGACGGTCTTTTAATGGCTCTGCACTTCAAAATAAAACACCAGCGCTCATAAAAAGACACTTTCTGTGCAGCTGTGTTCTGAGTCAGACTTCAGATTGTAATCATGAGGGAAACATCTTCATCATGACGACGTCCATGATTGCATTTTAAAGACCCATCACTGTCGACGCTGCACATCCTCTACAAACACACAGGGGCGTCTATATGTTCATATGCACACACACACGGCTATTATCTGCCACTAAAAGCGATAACGGCTGCTGTTAACACACCAGCTAATGTGTCTGTGTGTGTTTGTGTGTGTGTGTGTGTGCAGGTACAGGGAGAGGCAGCAGACTGAAGAAGCTTTCCTCTCATCTTTCAGGTTTTCCATGAATCAATCAGTGTTTCCTGTGATTCTTTTGTGAGTTTGAATCTCACAAACTAAAGACACAAACACAAACAGAAGCAGAACCTAAGTAGTTTCTTTTTGCACGGTGCAGTGGAAGCTCATGCATGATCGTAACCTCACACACGCAGGTGATTCTCTGCTTGTTTGTGGATCAATTTATGCAAACACTACTTGCAAGACTTCCTGCAGATTCGATGTGTTCTCAAACTGAACACCTGAACATTAAACTTGAGAATACGCACGGCTAAAGAAAGTGCAAGTATGTTCACATTTAGATGCTTTTCGTGCAACGATGAAAACTGAACTTTGCAAAGTGTCGTGATGCATGTTTAGTGTGTAGCGTGAAAACAGGAAGCGTTCCTGAACCTCATCACGCTGCAGACGTTTTCTTACGGCTGCAGTTTGTTGAGGTTTCAGAGGAGATCGTGGTTTGATGTCAGGGTTGTATTTTGGGTTTTACAGACATCATGGTTGCATGCTTGAGAGTGTTGAGACTGATTTATACTTCTACTTCAGGACATGAGCACAATGTGTCCGTTTGAGGGCAGTGTGGTCTCTCTGATTACATGAAGAATAGAGAGGAGGAGATGAAATACCAGAAGTGCTGTAAATGCAGGAAATAAAATGCCGCCGAGTGGACCAATCACAGGGCCTCTGCGTAGGTACGGGAGCTACGCAGGCCTCCGGCGTAGGCTATGCCGTCGATTCAACGCAGAAGTATAAATCAGGCTTTAGTGCAGTTTGCATGTTCGCCCCAGCTTCCTCCCTCAATCTAAAGACGCTCATTAGGTTAACTTTGAAGTCTAAATTGCTAAGAGAGTCCAGGATGTTCCCGCCTCTCGCCACAAATGACACACGCTCCAGCCTCCAATGGCGACCCCAAATGGGATAGGAGAAGCTAAAAGTTGACTTCGGTCATTTGGGTTCAGGGTTCAGCCTCTGGGAGCAGGAACGTCTGCACAAACTGCATCATGTAAAGTTGAGATTCTTCAGTGGCTGATTAAAGATGCGCCCTGACACAAACAAAAAACACCAAAAGGCAAGAGGTGAAACTTCCACCAGCTGTTTGAAATTTGCAGAAACACAGATTTACCTGACTGAACAGCCAATCAGGAAGTGTTCTCCTGCAGCAGGTGGATGACAGCTGTAACAGCTGACTGTCAGGTGACCTCGAATATCAGCGTCTTTGATTCTAACTCACTGAAGAAAGAAACGTTCAGAACGACGTTTAGGCGAACACGAAACAGAAACAAAGAGACTGAAAATCAAACCGTCCGTTCTTCTTTCTTTCGGTTTCACCGCTTTGTTTTTTTATTTTGAAAGAGTCCAAATGAAGACGCTCGACGCGCGCACGTACAAAACGAAACAAAGGAATGAGCGCCATCGTGAAAACCAAACCAAACGTCCGAAAGACACGATATATCTGAAAAATCACATTTCCACATGTAAACGCAGGACAAGGCAAAAGGTAGCAGAAAACCTGGTCAACATCAAATCTGTCAAAATATACTGTATATATAGAAATATAAATACAAACAGGCAATAAAAAGAGAAAATAAAAGGATCTGTGAGGCGCTGGGATCCATTCCACTCCCAGTGTTTTTACAATCAAGGCTTACAAAGCTCATAACATCAGGGACTGAATCACACACCTCCACCTGGCCTCCCTCTTTCATCCATCAGTCCATCCGCCCCTCCTCCAGAGTGCATTTAATCTCTCCTCTTTCCATCCACCTTGTACGCCGCCGTTCTTTCACTTGTGTCTTTCTATTTCAAACAGTCCTTCATCATTCTTCTTCTTCTTCGTCTTCACTCCATCTTCGACATCTCAAATTTAGTCGTCATTGTTTCCTGAAACAGAGAACACATCGTCAGATCAGTAACAGCAGGTCAGATCAGTGATCCTCCACTCCAACCACAGGACACAGGCTGATTCAAGCATTTCAAACCTGGGGCACAATCTTTCCATCGTTTCAGGTCTTAAGGTGGATTTACACCGAGAGTTCCAGGGTCTTTTAGTCCCCAGAACTACTTTACCCTGAACTAAAAGGTTCCTGGTCCCCCATTGTTGTCTGTGTTTGGACCGCGGGCTGAAGTCCCGGGTAGATTGTGTAAATCAGGCCAGTGACGTATGGAGGAAAAAAGTAAATGCTTCTTTCTTTCTTTCATTCCTTTCTTCCTTTCTTTCTTTCTTTCTTTCTTTCCTTCCTTCTTTCCTTCCTTCTTTCCTTCTTTCTTTCTTTCTTTCTTTCTTTCCCATTCATCACAGATGACACCATAGAAGCAGACGGACAGGCAGGTATCATTATGAGCGACACAACAGTTAGCCTGTTAGCATGAAGAGACTCAGCTGGTCTGTTTTAGTTGGTGCTATATTTCATCACAGATGGAAAAAACAATGACTGTGAATGGTTTTTAGAAAAATTTGAACTCGGAAAATTTTGAAATGTTTTTTTTGGAAAAAAAAAACATTTGACAGAAAAAAAAAAATTCAAAAAAATTTGACTTTTTTTTTTTTTTTTGAAAAAAAAATTGACAAGATTTTTTTTTTTTTTTGAGAAAATTTTGACCCAACTTTTTTTTTTTGAAATTTCTGAAAAAAATATTTACAAAAAAGTTGACCCGGGAGCCTGTCGAAAAAAAGTTAATTTTCCTCAAATTTGAAATTGTGCTCCAAAAGCAGAAAAACATGAAAAAAAGTGAAAATTTTGCGCTTGCGGTTAAAAACATCGAAGAAGCAATGAATGAATCAACACCAGTAGAGGGCAGTAACACAAAGAGGAATGCCATTCATCACAGATGACCCCATAGAAGCAGACGGACAGGCAGGTATCATTATGAGCAACACAACAGTTAGCCTGTTAGCATGAAGAGACTCAGCTGGTCTGTTTTAGATGGTGCTATATTTCATCACAGATGGATTCACTGAATCAACACGTGAGAGGAGATAAGCGCGAGTAGCAAAGACGTTTCAACACGGCTTTAAAATCCTTTAGAACTCAAAAAGCCGTGATCGCAGAGATCGACCGGTGTTTTGGTTTAAACAGCGACCCTGTTAACTGGAGACTCTCAGCCGGATGCATCCCTCATAAACGTCTTTAGACCATCATTAAATATCTGATGAGGATATTTTGAAATCTTAATAAAAACTAAACTAGTTTGCATTCCCAGGAACTCCCTCTGTGTTTCAACAGCTGTGTAAACTCCACAAACACTGACACGTTCAGCTGAAGGTCTCCAGTTTACAGGGTCACTTTTAAAACCGGAACACCGGGAGGAGAGACGCATTCACGGTGGGCTGAGAGAAGACTACTGTTACAAGCTGCTAAATCAAGAGAATCACAGCTTCTTCTTTTGAAAAGTACACACACATACAAAAAAGATAGAACAAATAAAAACTAATGAAAGAAAGAGAAATCAAGAGAATCACAGATGTGTGTGATGTTATTGTGGACGGAGGGAGGAACAAAAACACTGAGGTTAATCTACCAATCAGACACATTCAGCATTGCAGGCCCCGCCCCCTGAAAGTACTACCCCCCTAGCAGGTGCTTTTTAGGGGGGAGATTATCTACCCCTGAACTAAAGTTAGACCCTGGGTCCACCGGTCCAAACGCATGTAGTTCAGGGGTAAAGTTCCTCCTTGAGTGATTAATCACGTTCACTTAGCTCAGATTTGTATCCTCTGTTTCTGAGGGACACAGATCTTCGTTGTTCTCCTGATTAATCTGGACGGTTTCATGGATGTGACAGCCTCTGATTCATCCCTCCATCGTCTCCTCCCTCCGTCCTGTAACCCCCCCTCAGTTAGGAGGTCGACATTGTTAAGCTGATTCCTTTTGTTGCGGACGTGATGGATGAGCCCGCATACGGCCGAGTGACAGAAGAGATCACGGCTGACATGAAGAGGCCAATTTGTCCGGTTTTAAACAGGAAGTGCGGCCCTGTAGGAGAGCTGAGGGCGCTCTGTGGCTTTGATACTGTAACTCAACTTTGTTGGAGATTGATGGAGCGACCTGTCAGGTGATGGATGACAGACCTCTGCTTAAATGTCAACGAGCTCTTTTATTCTTCTTCATTTATTACCAAAAAACTACAGAGCAAACTCTCCTGAACTTTAACTGTGATTCAGAAGAAGCAAAGCTGAACGATCATGATGAAGAGAAACAAACACCTGTCACACAGTTTTACAATTAGCAATCAGAGCTTTATTTCCCCCGCTGCTTGGCCAGGGAAAACATTACTTGTGATGTGGACAGACCGAAACAGAAGAGAGGATGCAGGATGAGGATTCTTCTGCTGTTTTGTGTGTAGACCACTGTATGTGCATCTGTGTGTTGGTTGGGATGTAAACTGTGTACACAGTTTTATTGGGGGGGGGATAAAATATATTTGTTACCGTGTATTTGTGTGTTTTGAGTATAAAAACAATATTCTTAAAGGTGACATATCATGCAAAATGGACTTTTTAATGGTTCTCTACCTGAAATCTGTGTCCCTGTCTACAAACCCCCTGAAAAGTCAAAGAATCCATTCTGCCCCTGTTCTGATTTCTCCACCTTTCTGTAAATGTGTGCTGAAACCAGCCGTTTCAGTTTTCAGTGTTTTTCATACGTCACAACGCCATCCGGTCTGTAACAGGAAGTCAGAGCTCGGAGCTTGTTCAGCCCATAGACTGTATAAAATGCAACTCAACCCCTCCTCCGTTTTTCATTCCCTGCACACATGTGTGCTAACAAGGAGCTTAGGAGGGAGGCATGCTAGTTGTAGGCTGTCTTAATAAACACAAAGGTCGCTTTGACTCCCCACGTCTGCAGATTTGAAGATCTAGTGGATGATTTTTATTTATCATGGATAAGTGCTAGCGCTAGTTAGCATAGCCACATAGCTACATGTCGTAGCTGTAGCTGTGTACCAAGACACACGTCGACATGCTGACAAATAAAACAACAAGAAACACTAAATCTGTGACCAATGGTTCAGAAAGGTCCTGCTGCCTTTCTGGCAGAGGTCGGTTTTACTCCCCACGTCTGCAGATTTGAAGATCTAGTGGATGATTTTTATTCATCATGGATAAGTGCTAGCGCTAGTTAGCATAGCCACATAGCTACATGTTGGTAGCTGTGTACCAAGACACACGTCGACATGCTGATAAATAAAACAACAAGAAACACTAAATCTGTGACCAATGGTTCAGAAAGGTCCTGCTGCAGGCGCCTCTCCGTCAGGATCAGATTCTGGATCAGATTCAGAGGGTTGAAGTAACGCGGGTCTGTGAGCAGCCGCACCCACTTCCTGAGGGGGCGTGGTCAGAGAGAAAACAGACTGTTCTGAGGAGGACTGAAGAAGAGGGTTTACAGGCAGACCAGAATCTGATTTCAAAGTGTTTTTTTGAGCATAAACTTTAAAGACATGTTTTGGGGACCTCTTAGACCAATATATGTTGATGAAAAAAGCGTGATATGTCACCTTTAAATATTTTACAACACACTTATGTATGTACTGTCTGCAGTAAGTGTAACACTGAAGAAATAAAAAGGGCTGTCATTCTGATGAATGGAGAAGAAGTGTTTTACATTGAGCACATCAGTGTTTAACTGGTTCTTATAAATGTCTCTTCATCTGGTGGTTTGTGTGTCATTTGAAAACAAACTTGACCATTTGAGAAGAAATAACTTTGTTTTGAATGTAAAGTTTTGCAGGAGAACTGAGGGGGTTTTGCCCATTGTGTGTGTGTTTTTTGATTTGTGTGTAGAGTTCTGAGAGTATGAGGCATGCTTTCAGAAAATGTGTGTCAACAATGGAGGAAAAACTGTTAGTGGAGTTTGTGAAACATCGGTCTGAGCTCCGTGGATTTACTCCGACTAACAACTCCTAAAGTCCACGCTGAGAAAACAAAGTCAGGAGTGAGACTTCTTGTTTCCAGGAATCAGCTGGAGAACGACCCAGATCTGGAAGTATTAGACGTTATTCTTTAAGACAGGGGTGTTCAAACTTTTTTCAAAGAGGGACACATTTGATGTTGTCAGAATACCTCAGAGCCAGTGGATCCTACTGAAGCTGAGGAATCATTAAAGTTATAAATGAAATCTATTTAAAAACAATTATTTTAAATTTGCTCTCAGTCAAACAGTAACTAGGTAGTCCTCAGTTCTCCATAAGTCATGTAAACATGATCAAACTTTATCTTCTTCTGGAGGAAATTGTTTTTCTTTAGGGTCGGGCGATGTGGGAAAAATATTGTCTTATTATTTTCCTATGGCAGGATCAGGATCTGGATTTCATCTCTTCTTTTTCATGTTGTTTTTAAGACTTTTCTGACCAGCAGACAACATTTTATAACAAATCAATTATTTTCCTGAGTTCTGAACAATTTTAATGCATCAAATTTAACCTTTTCTGCACAATGTCATCATTTTGATGTTGTCCTGTGTCCTCTTTTGTGTCTTAGGAACTTCCAGTGTTCATTAAGAACATTTCCACATCATGTTAAAAACATTAATTTGAAAACCTGTCAGCTTTAAGAGTTCTTGTGTTTCTTCTTTATTGCCGTCTTGCAGAATTCCCAGAGCTTTGGCTTTAGACAGGAAGTCCATATGAAGCTGTTTGAGACAATTCTGGATTGATTGAGTTTTGTTTGTGCACTTGAAAATAACTGCAATTCATTCTGTGCTATAAATAACATAATTTAAGATGGAAGCTTGGGGCCACTTACTTTGGACATCCCTGCTTTAAAGGGGACATATCATGCTTTTTTCATCAACATATATTGGTCTAAGAGGTCCCAAAAACATGTCTTTAAAGTTTATGCTCAAAAAAACACTTTGAAATCAGATTCTGGTCTGCCTGAAAAACCCTCTTCTTCATTCCTCATCAGAACAGTCTGTTTTCTCTCTGACCACGCCCCCTCAGGAAGTGGATGTGCCTCGGCCGTCCAGAACGTTGATCTAATGTTTACATGTTGGCTGAATATACACGGCTGCTCACAGACCGCGTTACTTCAACCCTCTGAATCTGATCCTGACGGAGAGGCGCCTGCAGCAGGACCTTTCTGAACCATTGGTCACAGATTTAGTGTTTCTTGTTGTTTTATTTGTCAGTATGTCGACGTGTGTCTTGGTACACAGCTACGAACATGTAGCTATGTGGCTATGCTAACTAGCGCTAGCACTTATCCATGACAAATAAAAATCCTCCACTAGATCTTCAAATCTGCAGACGTGGGGAGTAAAACCGACCTTTGTGTTTATTAAGACAGCCTACAACTAGCATGCCTCCCTCCTAAGCTCCTTGTTAGCACACATGTGTGCAGGGAATGAAAAACGGAGGAGGGGTTGAGTTGTATTTTATACAGTCTATGGGCTGAACAAGCTCCGAGCTCTGACTTCCTGTTACAGACCGGATATTGTTGTGACGTAACAAAAACATGGAAGTCTGAAACGGCTGGTTTCAGCACACATTTACAGAAAGGTGGAGAAATCAGAACAGGGGCAGAATGGATTCTTTTCATTCTCGGGGGGTTTGTAGACAGGGACACAGATTTCAGGTAAAGAACCATTAAAAAGTCAATTTTGCATGATATGTCACCTTTAAGACATAGATGTGACTGTGTTTGTTTTGAATCTCGTTTATTCGTCTAAGTGAGACTTTAATCTTGTTGAGAATAAAAGGAGGAATAAAGACTGATTGCAGAACAGTGCAGAGAGTGAACAGAGGAGGAAAAGGTGGAGGAACTTGGGTAATGTGTTGTCGGCAGGGTTTAGCAGGTCTCTGTAATCCGCCGCCTAATCGTGATGGATTACATTATTTGTTATAATAGGTTTAATATCTGAGTTCGGGTCACATTTCTCTTTGGTTTAGATTTCCTCAGACTTTTTATTCTCTCTCTGTTTTCTCTGGACTTATTCCCCTTAAAGAGACGTGATGAAGCTGCAGTTATTCTCCTTTCTTTTCATCCTGCATCGATTAAACTCTCAAAGATCTGCAGGTTTGAACTCAGAGCCTCTGATTTGACGTTCTTCTTCTACGTGTCTGATCACAACATTTCAGTTCCAGCCAATCACAGCCCGCCTGTCCGCCCGTCCTTTGTCCTCTGTGACCCGCTCCCCTCCCGCCTCACACCCCTACAGGACGCCTCCCTGTGCTCATGCATCCTATGTATTAATACCTGTCAGTGTTCACACAGCAGCTTACGTAAGGACTGATTTTACATAAGAGGCACTTTGTTGATTGATCTCTTTAAAAAAACGTGTGAATAATCTCAGCGCCGCCGTCTTTCTGCTCGCTCTCCATCGGATCAGCGATCGACGCTTCTTCTTCTTCCTCTGCACGCAAACACACATCGCCATGCATCGCACTGTTCTGCTCGCCATGACAACAGAGAGGAGGATAAACAACAGTATGATGTAACTGTGGCAACAGCTGCTTTTTTACAGACGGTGTGCCGCCATCTGCTGGTCAGAGTGAGGATTACAGGCAGGGTGGAGGGATGGATTCAGGGGCTTGTGTTTCATCCTGTTCTTTATAAATACATGATAAATAAACTAGATGTGATTAAATCTCATTTTTTACTCACTTATTTGAAATAATTTTGATTCCTGTGAGTGCAGACATGAATGCATCGCCTTTGCATCTGCAGAAATAACCTCTCTCTGCTTCTCATCGATCTCTGACGCCATCATGAAACTAAAACGATCCTCTCAAGTCTTCATAATTTCATATATTTTGGATTTAGGACAGTTTTTTGTCCCAGATACACTGAATCTTTGTTTTTGCAGCAGCCGTGTCTACAGATACTTCCCCACCGGATCAGCCCGGTTTAATCTAATCATGCTTTAAGTTAAAAACCAAGTGACCCACCTCGTCAGAGTCCAGCAGAGGCGGCAAGGCGCTGTGAGAAGAAGAGAGAGAGACTTAAGCATCAAGTTTGAAAAATGCAACATGTAATAAACATGTTCATGTAGTCCTGATGATGACTTACACGTCTGCCATCGACGACGGGATGTTCTCCTCGACCCATTTCAGATCCTCGTCCTGCAAAAAGAACAAAGAGGACCTCAGGATATTCATCTCTTTACTGAAACGTTGCATTACTTATATACTTCAACATTAATAAATACAAGATGATTGAAGGTAATGCAGAAATCAAAACGTGAATAAGTTGTATCAAGTTGCAGAAAGACACGTCTCCTGAAGAGATCAGATCTTAACATTGTTGTGTTCAGGCCGTCTCGTCGTTCCTCTGAGCTGAAAGCGTTTCATCGTCACTCACCACTTTGTTGGCTTTGGCGCTGCCGTTGGTCTCGTTCTTCATGCCTCTCATTTTCATCCCCTCTGCAGACACACAGGAGCAAAACACATGAATCACACAAGTCTAAAGACTCTTCAGCTAGTATAAAACACTGCAGAGATTATAGAGTCCTGACAAGAATAAGGAAGAGAGAGCACATCTCTCCAGTGTTAGCTTCTCTACACTAGAATTTAAAATCCTTGTTCTGACCTACAAAGCTCTTATTGATCAGTCACCTTCATATCTCAAAGAGCTCATAGTGTCCTATCACCCTCTAGAACTCTACGCTCCCAACATGCAGGCCTGCTCATCGTACCTAAAGTCTCTAAAAGTAGTATGGGAGGTAGAGCCTTCAGTTATCAGGCCCCTCTTATTTGGAATCATCTACCAGTCAGGGTCCGGGAGGCAGACACCCTCTCTACTTTTAAGAGTAGGCTTCAAACTTTCCATTTTGATAAAGCTTATAGTTAGAGCTGGATCAGGCTTGGACCAGGTCTTAGTTCTGCTGCTATAGGCTTAGACTGACACACTGGGATCCTGTCTTTCCCTCTCTCTCCTCTCTCTGCCTGTCTCTCACTTTAACTCTTCCTGTCCCATTAAAGTTACTAACCATAGACCTTTCTGGAGTCCCTGAGCTCCCTTGTCTCGTAGGTTCCTCTGGATCTCTGCTGTAGATTCCTTTTTGGGGTCTGGTATTCATCCTTTCTTTACTTCTTTCTGTCTGTCTGTCTGTCTGTCTGTCTTTCTTTCTTTCTTTCTTTCTTTCTTTCTTTCTTTCTTTCTTTCTTTCTTTCTTTCTTTCTTTCTTTCTGTCTGTCTGTCTGTCTGTCTGTCTGTCTGTCTGTCTGTCTGTCTGTCTGTCTTTCTTTCTGTCTGTCTTTCCTTTTTCCTTTCTTTCTTTCTTTCCTTTTTCCTTTCTTTCTTTCTATCTTTCTTTCTTTCCTTCTTGCTTTCTTTCTTTCCTTCTTTCCTTCTTTCCTTCTTTCTTTCTTTCTTTCTGTCTGTCTGTCTGTCTGTCTGTCTGTCTGTCTGTCTGTCTGTCTGTCTGTCTGTCTGTCTGTCTGTCTGTCTGTCTGTCTGTCTGTCTGTCTGTCTGTCTGTCTGTCTGTCTGTCTGTCTGTCTGTCTGTCTGTCTGTCTGTCTGTCTTTCTTTCTGTCTGTCTGTCTGTCTGTCTGTCTGTCTGTCTGTCTGTCTGTCTGTCTGTCTGTCTGTCTTTCCTTTTTCCTTTCTTTCTTTCTTTCCTTTTTCCTTTCTTGCTTTCTTTCTTTCTTTCTTCACTGGGATCCTGTCTTTCCCTCTCTCTCCTCTCTATGCCTGTCTCTCACTTTAACTCTTCCTGTCCCATTAAAGTTACTAACCATAGACCTTTCTGGAGTCCCTGAGCTCCCTTGTCTCGTAGGTTCCTCTGAGCTGCCGTGAATGTCCTCCAGCTGATACGGACGTGCTGGACTCCAGCGGCAACAGCTTCTACTACTCGTCTCATCACTATCACCGCTCCCTCTCTCTCTTCATCTCCCTCTTTCCAGACCCACCTCGGTCTCAGCAGATGTGTGTCTAACATGAGTCTGGTCCTGCTCTAGGTTTCTGCCTGTTAAAGGAACACGCTTTAACGAGCTAACAACCAGTCTGACCTCCAAACTAACCAACCACCTAACTGACTCATTTCTCTTCTTTCCAACAAACTAACTAACTGACAAAGACTCTGACTGACTGAGGAAGGTGAGGAGGAAACAATAACACAAAGGAAGAAGGAAAGGAAATGAGGAAGTAGAAAGAGACTGACCGAACGCCTCGTTCATCATGGGCTCCTTCTCCTCTTCCTCGATCTCTTCATCCAGCAGAGGACTGAAGGCGTACCTGACACACACACACACAGATTCACACACTGAATTTACTCCACAATTTAAAAGACATAAGACAGTCAAAACAAACTCTGATGTCTCCTCTACCTCTGGTTATTGGCTGATGGTCGCCACAGGAACATGATGACCAATAGGATGATGGAGAACAGGAAGCGCCAGAAGGCGTCATCGATCCACAGCTCCCTCCAGTCCTGCAGACGCAAAGAACTGATCGATTATCTTAGGACGACATCTCTCATTCTAAGTCATCTTTAATACAATGTGTTCATTTTGTAAGCTTTGGTCCCACTCCCAAAAAGGGGCGTGGTTTGGGGGCGTGGCTACCGGTGATTGACCCAGCACTCTTGAAAGAGTTGTGTAATGTTTATCCGGCGGAGGAGAGCTCAAACCCAACCAGGTCACATTTCAGTCTCAAATCTGTTGCTACTACTCACAGACAGACACTTGGACATCTTGAAGGTCCTGGTGGTCCAGATGATGAAGATCACTGACGCTTTAAAAGAACAAAAACAAAGCCTTTAAAGTGACGTTGTGTGTTTTAAACATTAAAAATACGCCTCAGAGTGTTTTTCTCACCTATGACAGCAAAGATGAGCGTGTTGGTGAAGTGTCTGTAGAGAGACAGCTTCACCACGTTCCTCCTCAGCCTCAGCAGCTTCATCGTCTGAGCCAGACTCACGAAGATGTGACGCCGCGGTCAAGGAAGCAACACTTAAATTTCTGATTCAAACATTTTAAAATATTCTCAAAACTCTGTTTAAATGTGGGATTAAGAGTGGCGGAAATTTGACTACACATCAACAACACACGACAAAGCAGAGAAGAAGAAGAAGAAGAGCAGAAAAAAAGGAAAGGTGCAGTAACGGATATCCACCAGCAGAGGGTGGAGTCGAGCACAGCCAGAGGGATAGCAGCCAGGAGGACTACATCATCTTCAGCCTGAAGAGAGGGAGAGGGATGACAGAGGAGGAGAGAGGGATGACAGAGGAGGAACAAGGGTGGAAGGAAGAGGAGAGATCAGAGAGAAGGGCAGGATGAGGAAATGAAGACAGGAAATAAGAGACTCAGCGTACTACAAGAAGAACAACAAGGAGCTGCAGTTTTATTCCAACTGGAGGAAAGGTTTACTCGTAATAAAGTGATAGAAAGTTCATCATTGTCAGATTTTTTGTGCAGTGTGTAGAGATTAAACTCCAAACAATAATCCCCCTCCCTCCAAAAAAGGAGTGAAACCAAAAGAGCAAGAACGTCCACAAGTCAAAACCTGCAGAGCACGGCGTGAAGAAAGATGTCTGATCTTCACGTCGGCTGTTCTCTCTGCAGGATCACACCAGAATCAGAATCAGAAATACTTCATTTATCACGGGGAGGGAAATTCAGGGACTTTAAGTTTTTGTATGCACTTGAACCACCTGTGCAAAAAGGCCTCAAGAGTCAGGGTGCTATCTCAAACCTAGGGCAGATCACAAAGCATCAAG